>NC_056737.1:552089906-552190750 GCF_019279795.1 Protopterus annectens
AGGTGGGCTATATAAAATGTTTTTCTAACCACTTTGGCCAGTTGTTTTTCAAATGAGAGATTGCTATCAACTTGGGTCCCCAGGTCCCTAATTACTTCTTCCGTACTTAATGGATTACCACCTATGTGGTAATTGTGGACACTTTGTTTTTGCCAAAGGGGATGACTATACACTTTTTGGCGTTTAGCTTGAGGCCATGGCTTTGGCACCAGTTGTCTGTTTCTATGAGGCCCTTTTGTAGGATGCTTGTGTCAGCTGGAGAGTCGATTATGGCACCTAGTTTGCAGTCATCTGCGAACCTGGTCAGTCACAGTCCTTCTGTGTTGGCCTGTACCTCCGAGAAATATATACCGAACAAGAGAGGTCCCAGGACTGAGCCTTGTGGGATGCCACTTATAACTGGTTTGGAGTCTGGCATGGCTCCAGCAATTCTAACCATGTGGGTTATGTCCGTGAGCCAGTTTGCAACCCATCTAGTGACATAGGGGTTTATATTTAAGCTGGCGAGTTTATCTATAATATAATATAATGAGTACCACATACACTGTATAGTTGTGTTGTGGTTTTTATTATGGAAGCCCTTGACTTATTAAGTTACTTTAGAGTCAAACAATGTAGGTTAAACCTTAATGTGTAACAAGCTGGTCGAGTTAACTGATAGCAGGAGTTTGTGTTCATAGTATTTTTTAACTATTTTTCACCTTTTGTTTAATTGTTTTATTTGATGTTTTAACAATTAGTAAGTGTAATTTCCTTATAAGGATTGATTGTAATTTTTACCCATGTTTCTGAAGAAGTCTGCATATCTTGCAGACGAAAAGTGCTTCAAATCATTAAACGTTTTTTGTTTATCTGGCGTTGCCTGTTGGGTGCTTGTTTGGGTTTATCGGATTCTGTTCTGTTTTTTCGTGTTTTTTTGGTTTATTTCTATTGTTTGGAGTTTTATGGCTTCAGGATCTGTAACAAGCCCTAGTGGCTTCTCAGCAAACGCAACACCTGAAATCTTGAGGATCTGTGATAGTGCTGCGGCTGCAGCACCAGCTTTAATTAATCCTACGAGCAATGGCTTTTTACTTGATTCATTGCTGAAGAGAATGGTCTCTTTGTGTGCTAGACTCGACCATCTTGACACTCAACAGCAGGTTTTTAACAACCTGTTGCATTTACCTAGTGACACTACTTTCAGTAATAACACGCCGGTTGTTGTTAACCTTGTTCGAGGGACTCTACCACTTAGACCAACTGATGGTGAACCGGCAACTTCGAATTTAGGTTCTAACATACGGAATACACTTACAGTGATGAATTCACCTAACAGAGATGGAATAGGAGCCGTTTCTAACCCGGTTACAGCTTCAAGTGCCCAGCACACAGGGAGCACTAATTTGGAAGGAAACGAAATGCAGGCACGGAGGCATCCTAATACCAGCTTAGATGATAATAACCACACAAGGTTACCAGCTTTGGACATTTGGCTAGCTGAAGGTTTTTCCTTCTCGACGAGTTTGAACAACCAGCAGCACATTCAAAATGGAGGAAGCAATCCTGAGGTAAATACTTCACTGGATATTGTTTCTAAACTTAAAAATTTTGACAGTATTTTAGTGAAGTTGAAAAAATTACAATTAGAGATTTCCTACTTCCGTGAATGCTTGGCACAGAAGGTTGTACCGAAGGGCTTAAGACACTTTCAGTTTCCAACAGGGTTAGTTCCTAACTCTGCCTTTCACAACGAGCTAATTTTGTTATTTGACCGACAAGGCTCTGAGTTATTGGAACTAATGATTAAACCCTACTCTGTGTGGGTGAATGACTTGAACAAAGAAGTTTTAGACCTGGACTCCAGTATTAAAACGCATAATGAATTTGGGAGATACAGGTTTGAGGACAGCCGCACGTTTAACAGCATAGATCAATACTTAGTAAAACTTAAGTTTAATAAAGTAAAGAAACTGGAACGTGATTGTAAAGCTTATGAGGAGGGGACTGCTTACCCCACTCCATCTGTGTCCCAAATCTGGCAAGGTCCTTCTAGTTTGCAGAAACAGTTCACTGATAATAATGGGGCTCCTTCACTTAACAATAATTTAAATCTACATGCTAAGAGCCACCCTAATGTTTATAATACTATACAGGATACTTATTCTGACATTGATATCATTAATCCACAACCTGAAGTCGAAGTTAGGAGATGTGAAAGACTTCAGAACCGTAACCAACAACACAATAATGGAGGCCAGCAGAGTTCCAACAGCAAACCACAGTTTTTTCAGGACAGCAGTCGTTTGGGTGCAATCCCCAAACAATGAAACAACAATTTCTATCAGAGCAAAGAGAACTATCAGAAATTCAGGAAATGCAGAACTTAATCAGCATCCCTGATTGTAGTGATAGTACTTCTGAGAGTCTGATGGAACTTAGTTTTGGACTAAATACAGAATGCCTGGGGGAGGAATCTAGCCAAATTAGTAATGATGTTTTTCTTGGCCTTGGTATGAATAATGGTGTTAACGGTGTCAAAGGTGTTTCTCCCACGTGTTTGGATGTGAAACCTACAATTATCACTAATGTTACTGGTGACTTTAAAGTATACAACTTTTCCTCTGTTGCAATTTCTAGTGAGACAGTTGACTTTTTGTTGAAAGGCCATACTTATGTTCCCAAACAAAAATTTGACATTGTTAGAGCAATCCTGGATATTAAATTGTATGTATGTAAACTGAATTTCCACTTGATGTTAGGTGGCAACGCAGATAGTTTAAACATCAATCCATTTAGGGTTCCTAGCACTTTTAACCCTCCCCTGCATCCACTAGTTCAGATTTTTGAACAGATGTGTGAACTAGATTTGAGACAGAGATTTGACCATTCTAATGCCCGCAACAGTGACCATATTAGTAAAATGGAACAGGAACACCTGGAATATATTAGGACACACAACATTCGAATCTGTAAGCCAGATAAGGGTGGGGGAGTAGTAGTGTTTGACAACAATGACTACTTCGAATGCATGTTAAACCTTTTAGACAACACTTCATATGAACTGAGTTCAAGATCTGAAGTCAACAAGGTGTATTCCATTATTAGGAATAGTATCGAGGATATGTTCATTGAAGGTAGATTGCAACAGGAGCATTACAACTTTATGATTACATCATACCCTAGATACCCTTACCTATTTGGCATACCTAAAATCCATAAGGATCTAGGAAACCCCCCTATGCGCCCCTTAGTGGATGGACGTGGCTCTCCCACCTATGCATGTGCAAAGATTGTTGATTCGATCTTACAGAAATATTTGTCCTTTGAACATCAAATTTGTAAGGAATCATGGTCTTTTTTAGGAAAGTTAGATGAGATAGTATTTGACACCAGTTATAACTTCCTAACAGTAGACGTAAAAGATTTGTACACTTGTATCCCTCAGGATATAGGAATAGATTGGGTGGGTTTTATGATGAAGAAAAATGGAGCCACTGCTGCAGAAATTTCACTAGCAATTGAACTCCTTGAAATAATCTTGTTTAACAACTATTTCATGATGGGAGATAATTTCTATTTACAGAAGGTAGGGGTCGCTATGGGCTCCCCATGTGGAGCCAGTATAGCCAACATGGTTATGGCTTATTGGGAGAAAGAACATGTCTTCACTAATGACACATTGATGACACACATAGTGTTTTATACCCGCTACCTGGATGATATTTTTATCCTACTTAAGGGCGATGAAATGGTTGGTAACACACTACTTGAGTTTTTTAACACTTCTACGGATTTTCTCCATTTCACTTCGACATACAGTAATCAAGCCATAGCTTACTTGGACATTTGGTTGGCTAAAAATATGGAGCTGGAAAGTTATGTGACAAGTATTCATAGAAAAGCTACATACTCCAATTCATTTCTACATTTTAGTAGTTGCCACCCTAACTACCAGAAACGTTCGGTAGTTAAAGGTCAGTTGGTTAGGGCGGCCCGTATAGTGAGTTTAGATGTTGATTTCCATTGTGAGTGTGAATTATTGAAGAGCATGTTCCTACTTAGAGGCTACCCGCTAAACCTTATTGATAACTCAATCAATGAGGTTAAGTACAAAAGGTCGAATGGGATATACAAACCCATTTTGAACGTAGGTTTGGCCTCAACGGATAGTACAGTTAATATAGATGCTACAAACCTTTCTGGATTAACTAGTTCACTTAGTAGGGTTACTAACACTAACGCTATGGGTCCAAGACTTATTATGACTTATGACATTCATAGTCACTACTGCATTGACCTTATTGGTAAGAATTGGGGTTTATTTAAAAGTAACCCCATGGTTTATGCCAAAGTAGGAATTCATCCAGAGGTAACCTTTAGGAGAGGTAAAAATTTGAAAATGATTTTGGAACAACCTTGTGTCAGTTTTCCAAGGACACCGGGCACTTTTAAATGCCAAAATTGCAGTCAGTGTAGGTATATTGAAGAAAGTAATAGATTTGTAATACACGGTAGTGCATTTAGGTTGAGATGTAGAGCTAATTGTAACTCCAGAATGGTAGTTTATTTGGCTAAGTGCCAGAGATGCCCCGCATTTTATGTGGGTAAAACGGAGCGGAAACTATGTGAACTAATATATGAGCACCAGTATGCCATTTCAAAGAAAAAACAGGAGAACGCATTGGCTAAACATATCTGTGGCCACAAGGAACATAGTTTCAAGTTTTTGGTTATCGACCAAATCCTTGAAAACAAGAGGGGAGCCCCCTTACCTTTACTTTTAGAAGAATCAGAACTTAAATGGCAAATTAGGCTTAACGCGTATTTGTTTCCAGGATTGAATGATTCATGTTCAATAAGTTGTGTGTTAAAACTCAGGAGCCTTCAGAGATAGTTAAGTGTGGTCTAGTGGTTTACTGCTAGGTTATTTATTGTTTATTTATGTAAATTTATTTTCATTTTTTTATTTTTTGATTTATTTTGATTTTTTACAACATCACATAGTTTTAACTACAATATCAATGTTATTGAATGGGTATTATACTGTATTGAATGTTAACAGGATGAGTACCACATACACTGTGTAGTTGTGTTGTGGTTTTTATTATGGAAGCCCTTGACTTATTAAGTTACTTTAGAGTCAAACAATGTAGGTTAAACCTTAATGTGTAACAAGCTGGTCGAGTTAACTGATAGGAGAAGTTTGTATTCATAGTATTTTTTAACTATTTTTCACCTTTTGTTTAATTGTTTTATTTGATGTTTTAACAATTAGTAAGTGTAATTTCCTTATAAGGATTGATTGTAATTTTTACCCATGTTTCTGAAGAAGTCTGCATATCTTGCAGATGAAAAGCACTTCAAATCATTAAACGTTTTCTGTTTATCTGGCGTTGCCTGTTGGGTGCTTGTTTGGGTTTATCGGATCCTGTTCTGTTTTTTCGTGTTTTTTTGGTTTATTTCTATTGTTTGGAGTTTATCTATAATGCCCAAGTGGGGTATTGTATTGAAGGCTTTTGCAAGGTCCAGGTAGGCTGTGTGGACCACCTTCCCCTCGTCAATGGCCTTGGTGACTGTTTCAAAGAAATCAACCAGGTTTAAGAGGCAGGATCTGCCCTTAACAAAGCTGAACTAGGTAGGATACAGTGTCTGTAGGTCCCCGATATCTTTATTTATGAGGTCCATGATGATCCTTTCCATAGCTTTGCAGACCAAGCTAGTCAGGCTTATGGGGCGATAGTTTCCAGGATCGGTTGAGGCACCACCTTTGTGGAGAGGGACCACTGTTGCTGTACACCACTCTTTGGGTACATATCATGTACTAAGGCTGAGATTGAACAGTAGTTTTATGTTTGGGTTTAGCTCTTCTGGGTGTTCGTGTAGGACGTAGCCTGGGACACCGTCTGTTCCCATTGATGCTGTGCTTTTTGCTTTGGAGAGGGCGGCTCTTACCTGAACATCTGAGATATCAGGGGTCAGCACTCTGCTGGGATAGATATTTTCCCTTTTGGTGGAGAGGGGGGGGGAGTTTGCGCTGAACCTGTCAGCTAGGATGTTGGCAATGTCTGTGGTTTCGGTATACTTTTGTCATTTTGGACTAATTCTGAGCATATCTGGGAATTCCCACCCAGGTTCCTAACATAACTAAAGAAAGCCTTGTGATTATCCTTAGTGTCCTGTGCAATTTTTCTCTTGAAGCTGGCCTTAGATGATTTTATGAGTGCCCGTAGTTTTTTGCTAATACTGATCAGAGATGCCTTCCCTTTTTGGGATTTTGCTCTATCATGTAGTAGCTTCCTCCTTCTATTGTATAGTTTGTTTATGGCTGGGGTCCACCAGACAGGACACCTGCCTTTGGAGGATTGGGTCTTGGTTTTATTTGGGATTGCATGATCCATGCATTCCTGAAGGTGTTCATAGAATGCGTTTATAAAGGATTCTGCGGTCTGGGCCATATTTTCCACAGGCCCGGGGCTTTGAAGGATTCCACCTCGGTTTTGAGGTGTGTGAAATTTGCTTTAGAGAAGTTTTTCACTGTGGTTTTCTGGGCAGGGGGTGGGGTCAGGATGTGACTATCCAGTGAGATTAGTTAATGGTCTGATCTTACCAGTGAGGGATACACTTCTGGTCTGGAGCATAGAGCCCCCATATTGGTGATGATCAGGTCCAGTATGTTTTCCCCTCTTGTAGGAGTGGTAACAAGTTGTTCCATAGCATTTGAGTTTATAAATTCTAGGAACCCTTGCGCTAGGGTGTTGGAGGTAGAGTAATTCTCCCAGTCTATGTTTGGGTAGTTGAAGTTGCCCAATATAATGATGTTTGGAGAGACCTTCATATTTTCCAGTGTTCTCGGGAAGGCCGAGTGTGGTTCCTGGGTTTGGGAGGGTGGTCTGTAGCAGGCTATAAACTGGAAGGCAGTTTTACCCACTGTTAGTTGCACATGGATAGTCTCTGATGCTTAGTGCTGTGCCACCAACCTGGAGGTGTGGGTATTTTTGACAAATATTGATACTCCCCCTCCTGTTGTGGTTCATTCCAAGTTTTGGGGCTGAAAAGCATGGTATGAGGTATAACCTGGTAGTGCTGGGGTGCTCTCGGGAGCCTTGAACCAGGTTTCTGTTACTGCACAGATATCGATGTTCTCCATGCTAAGGAGAGTTTCGAGTGCCTGCATCTTGAGGTGTAGACTTCTGGCGTTGAGTAGCATTACTCTTAGTTTCTTATCCCTTGTGATACCTATGGAGGTGGGTTTGTCTTTTGAGCCTTGCCTAAAAAAGGCACTATGGGGCTGGCAAGAGCCTTTGCAAATATCCAAAATCACAGGGGTGACAGGTGCAAGCCATCCCTAGCGAAGCATCGTGGCTTGTTTCCCACTTCCTAATTGCATGCAGACAGCCGTGTAGTACTTCCAATCACCAATGTCATAGCAACCCACTATGCTAAGTGACTACATCATGTGGGCATTGTCCCTTTACCTTTCCTGTATAGAAAACATCCTTCCTGTGAGTGGGCAGCAGTGTTACAGACAGCAGGTAGCAATAGTTCTTACAACAGGACTTGTGGACACATGCCAGCTACATGTTTGTATAAGGTTCCAGACCAAGGGACAGTGTGTGAGTATTGCTGTTATATGCATCGAACACTGCTAGTTTTACAGGGTTTGTGTGTACATGCTAGTTTCACATGGAATGCAGTCTGTCTGCATAGCTCTCAACTGTGGGCCTATCCACATGATGGCCAGAGGATTGTCTGTTATGTTTTGTCTGTTCCCCACACAGGTCTTGTCCCTGACATATCAGTGGCATTCTCTCCATTGATTGCTATCAGTACATGGCAACAACCGTTTGTGTGTCTGACTTCATATTCCTGAGTAAGGGTATGTTGCAACCAATCCTGTAACACCAGGAACCTTCACAGTGTATAACAGCAATATTTCAAATATGGCCCTGTGTTTCAGCCTCTGTCTTCCACCTATATACCAGGCTTTGTCCAGATGTCATGTAGTAAGAGGTTGTTAGGTAATAGCCTATCATTATTTAGTGCTGGCATTCCTGCTATCATTTCAGTGATGTTGTGGGCTCCCACACATATTCTGGGGTAGGGTCCATATATATGAGGGCTACAGCTGGACAAAACACATGTGACCTTATACAGTATGGAGGTTGGTGTATGGAGAACACTGTTATATGCCCTTCTAAGACATTTTATAGGGGGGGATATTAAATGTTTTTAACCTAGGCTGTTACAACATGTGAGGGATATCAGTAGTAAGAAACATTAAGGTATATAGCTGTACATTTTCATATGTCTCACCATGGAAACAGTGGTGGGCTAGAGCTTACTGTCTTACACACAGTTCTGTTTGTCAGTGTGATAGTGAAGTTTTAAGATAAGCATTGTTATGTAACAGATGCATTTACATTGTGACAACTAATACTTTTCCCCCTAGGGGTTGAGTACAGAGTGTAACTGGAGGCTGCTGAACTACATCTGTAATTTAGTGTTGATTGGTTCTTAGCTTCAAGACAAGTGTTTTTTTTTTACTGTTGTACTACCTGAAGGCCTTAGCCTAGACAGCAAAGTATGTTATGTTTTGCAGATTACAATATCATATGTTTTGTTTGAGAGTTGCATTAATCAGTTATTATGTATTACAGGCACCTAACTGCTATAAGAAATGGAATAAACAACTGAAATAGTACATAAATAAACTTTTCTATGTATGCAAACTTGTGTATGGTGTCATGTCCTTTGTATTGTCTGTGGGTATATGTTTCATGCAATAATTCTCATTTGTAGGACATAATCAAACACTGGCCATATTAAAAGGTAGCAACTGTAGGAATAATGGCTGCTTGATATGCTGTGCACCCTCTATATATACTCTTTTTATACATATCTATAAGTACTTGTATGTTTATATGTGTGTATATAAATATATATATATATATATATATATATATATATATATATATATAGCTATAAGGCCATAGTGGTGCAGTGGTTAGCGTTGTCGCCTCGCAGCAAGAGGTTCTCCGATTCTATTCTCAGCTGGAGTGCTTTTTTTGTGGAGTCTGCATGTCCTCCCCATGGTCAAGTGATGTTTAAAGACATGCAGGGAGTTGCTTGTGTGAATGGGTGTGCCTTCTTTGAAGGTTGGGCATCAGGCTGGCACATCAGCACCGTAAAAATCCACTGATAATCATTAGCGGACCGGAGTTCCACTCTGGTGGTCCCTAACCAGGAAAAGCAAAGACATTAGTCTTTATTATTTATATATATATATATATATATATATATATATATATATATATATATATATATATATATATATATATATATATATATATATATATATATATATATATATATATATATATATATATACATATATATGTGTGTGTGTGTATGTATATGCATCATTGGAATGTTTTGTAAATTCACTATGGTAGACATACTGTTCTGCATGATATGTTGGAGAAATCATCCTGACATCTTACAGCTGAGATGGCTTACTGTTAACTTGTTGTGGCTATGTTGTTAAAGGTCCTAGGTTCAAGCATGGCAAGTGTTGGTTATTGTTAGTTGTGGAGGCAGGGATAATGACAATAATTACAAGAGATCCCTATTTTTAGCCCCTTCACCCCCATTAACAGTGCTCTTGGTCAGATGATTTGTAGCAAGAGGTTCAAAGTGTGCATCCAATGTGCAAATGCAATATATATATATATATATATATATATATATATATATTTATATACGTGTGTGTGTGTGTGTGTGTGTGTGTATATATATATATATATATATATATATATATATATATATATATATATATATATATTTATATATACGTGTGTGTGTGTGTGTGTGTGTGTATATATATATATATATATATATATATATATATATATATATATATATATATATATATATATATATATATATATATATATACATATATATATATATATATATATATATATATATATATATATATATATATATACATACATGCATACATACATATACATATATAAATACATTTACCCTGCTGTTGAGTGACTGTGCTGCATGATATGTTTGAGGAAACATCACATTTATGGATAGCTCAAATGGCTTAGTGGCAAATCGTAATGGCTATGGTGTGCAGGGTCCTGGGTTTGTGACTTGCAAGGGCTGTTTAGTTGTTGCTGGGGAGAATAAGGGCTGTTGGATACAGAGTGATTAAGGCACTTTTAAGCGGGTTTGCATAACAATAAGGAATGCTAACTTCCAGTTAAATATGCTTGCAGACAGTTAGCTTGACAGTGCTTAATCTGTGTAGCCATTGCTTGTTGCAGCACAAACAGGCTTAAACCCACTTACTACTGCTTAAAAGTGCTTACTATCACTTACCCTGTGCTAATTTCTTTAAAAAAAAAGAAACAAGGGGTTATAGGAAAGTGCTGAAAAAGGGGACACACAGAGGGAAAACAATAAGGAAAGTAGCTAGGGATGTGCAGGACAGGTGTAAGGATGGTCCATAGCTGCCCATTTCTTCTACAGCAACAGCTGTGCATATGTACTGAATTCAGAGGTAGATTTGGACACTCAAACCCTTGAGTGAGGTGTGAGGACAACAATAATGTGCTGTGAAGCCAATTAGACCAGATTACATGTGCCCACTGTACATGTGTGCAAAATGGACAGCTGTGTATGGGGCGAAAAATGTTTTTTGAGAGTGGGATTTTGGGGAAGGATAGTAAGTATATTTGTGAAGGTAGGTTCAGTAGGAAGACAAACAAGACAGACAAGACAGCATACAGGGGCGGTATATGGCACATGTGGGGTAACCACGTTGGATGGGGAGGGGTGTTTGAATATCGGAAGCTCATGCGCTTCCAAATGGAAACAGTGGGATTGAGGTCCCCACACATGGGCAGTCACCATTGCACCTTCATGGTCCCAAAGGTGGCTATGCTGGTGGCTGAGTGGGAGGGGCAGGGTGACCCTCTAAATGTATTACGCAGCCCTCAAGCTGGTGTAACAGATCTCCAAACTCCCTTCGGAGTTCGCTACATATCACCTCGGGTTAGAGGATTTGTCCGTGCCCGCTCCCAGGGGGACAAGCCCATCCCCTGAGGCAGTTCCACCCAAAGGTGATGCAGGACCAGCAGATGAGGAGGTCCTGGGGTGGGTCCCAGGTGTGCTGACGCCCGGTGCCATGGCCAGAGACAGTGGGAGAGGTGGGTCCACTGGGACCGGCCTTCCAATACGTGCTATGGTCATGCTGTTTTAAAACATATGTGGGTTAATAATAACCAAATACAATCCAGGATTAGTTATAACAGCATGCATAGATATTCCCATTAACCCAAAACACCAGATTTGGAGCAGTTGTATAGCAAACAGAACACATGCATATATGGAACCACAGTGGCCATTACAATGGCATGCAGGTTAAATTGATAGCATCAGGCCACCAATGATAGTATTTCAACATGGAACATTAATAGAAACACATTTCAATATTTATTGAACAATAGGAAATATGTACCAACAGTAGGTTTGGTGTAAACATACCCATTGATTTGTGTATTTATATTATTGTTGCACATATGGTGGGGAGGGGGAGAAGTCAATTAACAACTTGTATATTCTTGTAGTACTCACAACAGTCATGATCATTGCTCTAATCATTAAGGTACAGGTATTATTACAATATCCTATGGCCTTTGTTTGGGCAGTGGTATGTTTGTACACAGTATATACTTCAACTGTCTTATAGCTAAATTCTTACATCTCTCACCTGGTAGACCTGTGGACGGAATGTTTGTTAACACTACCTGACTGTTTCTGCACATATTCCCAGATTCAAAGTTAATATTATGCACATACCTCTCAACCTCTTAATGCACATACTCTGGACAAAGCTTGACAACCATGGGGATACAAATATGGACATGTTTTGAGTATTGCTGTCATAAACTTGGAGAGTTGCATGAGTGACTGGATTTGTTTTAATATACATTTTCTGAAGGTTTTGAGGTCTAAAAATCAAATGTATGTCATCATTTCATGACTACAATTCTGAGATCATCCCACTGATTTGCCAAGGGGACAGAGGAACAGGCAGAAAATATGAACCAATTATCTGGACATTCTGACAAATCTGTACAGTTGAGAGGTATGATTATTCATACGGCTTACTACCACTCCCAGGATTTGAACCATGGTTGTGTCTGCTAAAAATACAACAAATTAAGTCACAGTAGAGTGCATTATTTGGATATTGTTATCGATCTCTTCAGTGTTTTCTGTCTAAGTCTCTCTTGGTTGAACAATCTGACCTTGTAATTACAACAGGCTTATACAGATATTCCTACACATATTTTTATGTAGCACAGTGTGAGAAATACAGCAGTTTTTTTGTCTTTCAGCTTTTCCCAGTTAGGGGGTCGGCACAGCAGAACTCCGGTCCGCTAATGATTGGTAATTGATTTTTACATACCGAGTTACCAGCCCTGATGCACAACCTTCAACGAAGGTACACCCATTCATGCATGTCTCCACGCAGAAGATGCTCTAGCTGAGAATCAAACCGGACAGCATCTTACTGTAAGGCGACAATGCTACCACAGCACCACCACCGTGGATACAGCAGTACTATTCTGATATCAGATGTTACTGAATGCTACATGTCAGGCCATACTATACCAGAGTAAACACTACCAGTCCGGGATTTAGATCTTTATTGTCAGGCACAGTTTTCTTATCTAACAGACCTGTGGATGGAATTTTTGTTAACACGACCTGACTGTTTCTACACATATTCCCAGATTCCAATTAATATTATGCACATACCTCTCAATCTCTTAATGCACACACTCTGAACAAAGCTTGACAACATGGGGGTACAAATAGGGACATGTTTTGAATATTGCTGTGATAAACTTGGAGAGTTGCTAGAGTGACAGGATTTGTTTTAAGATACATCTTCTTAAGATTGTGAGGTCTGAAAATCAAATGTATGTCATTATTTCTTGACTCCAATTCTGAAATCATCCTACTGATTTGCCAGGGGGACAGAGGAATGGGTAGAAAATATGGGCCAATTATCTAGACATTCTGAAAACTCTGTACAATTGAGAGGTATGATTATGCACACAGGTTACTACCACTCCAAGGATTTGAACCATGGCTGTGTCTGCTAAAACACAATTTAAGTTGCAGTAGAGTATGCTATTTAGATATTGCTGTCTATCTCTTCAGTGTTTTCTGTCTAAGTCTCTCTTGGTTGTACATTCTGATCTTGTACTTACAACAGTCTTGTCCAGACATTCCTAGACATTTTGTATGTAGCACAGTGTGGGTAACATTGGTTAATACAACATTACTATTCAGAGAATGCAACAATAAATGCCATACAATACCAGAGTAAACACAACCAGTCCAGGATTTAGAGCTTTATTGCCAGGCAGTTACAGTTTTATTTAAATATGACCTATATGGGACTATAGGACTAAGACAGAATATATGGTTGTGAATGAGAGGGAGGACAGAGGAATGGTGAGGATGCAGAGAGTAGAGGTGGCGAAGGTGGATGAATTGAAATACTTGGGATCAACAGTTCAGGGTAATGGTGAGTGTGGAAGAGAGGTGAAGAAGAGAGTATATGCAGGGTGGAGTGGGTGGAGAAGAGTATCAGGAGTGATTTGTGACAGATGATTACTAGTAAGAGTGAAAGGGAAGGTCTACAAGAGGGTAGTGAGACCAGCTATGTTATATGGGTTGGAGACAGTGGCATTGACAAAAAGGCAGGAGTCAGAGCTTGACATGGCAAAAATGAAGATGTTAAGATTTGCACTGGGTGTGACGAGGATGGACAGGAATAGGAATAAGTATATTAGAGGGTCATCCCAGGTTGGAAGGTTTCGAGACAAAGCCAGAGAAGCAAGATTACATTGGTTTAGACATGTGCTGAGGAGGGATGCAGAGTATATTGGGAAAAAGATGCTAGGGATGAAGCTGCCAGGTAACAGGAAAAGAGGAAGGCCTAAGATAAGGTTTATAGATGTGGTGAGAGAGGACATGTAGGTGGTTGGTGTGACAGAGCAAGATGCAGAGGACAGGAAGAAATGGAAACAGTTGATCTGCTGTGGCAACCCCTAATGGGAGCAGCTGAAAGAAGAACAAGAAGACTGTCATATTGTGTGGTTTATACAGTATAACCCATACAACAGTTTTTATACTGCCAAATGACTTTCTACTACTTTATATTTATTTGGTATGACTACTACAAGCAAGACTGTTACTCACCAGCCTTGTGATGCAGCTTTTGCAGCTTACTTGCATGAGCTTCCTGATTCAAAGTCCAATCTGCTGCAGCTGTAAAGGAAGTAGAGACATATTTAGGCAAAACTATCCACCACATACACATGCTGGACTTTAGTAAACAGTAATGGTATGACTACTTACACACTGCTGGGGCATCACCCCTCTGCCTTGCTTCTTGGACCCACTTGTCCAAGAGCTCCCTCTATCTCCGCTTCAAGTCGGCATACTGGTGCCTGACCTGCTCATCAGTCCGAGGGATACCAATGGCACTGGTGAGATCATGGATGAGATGGTCCCAGGCTTCCGCTTTATACTGGGAGCCCTGGTACTGGCCCTGCAGCAGTCTCTCATCATCTATTTTTACCAGGTGTCCTGTCATGACCTTGGACTCCTGTATACCCCAGTGCTGCATCCGGAAGCGCATTCCCTCTCCAACTCCTGCCATTCTGCCTACAGTGAGAAGTTGCAATTAGTTATGAGCTGTATTCCTGCCTGTGGGGTTTAAATATGGCTGATTTCCTTCCCTTTGTTGTGAGTAGACAGTTTTGAATATGCTGAGCTAAGCTAAGCTATGGGCAAACCTGATTAATTAAGGTTGGCATTGCTTAAAGGGACAGGTTTAGCACTGCTTACCAATGGGCAAATCCACTTAGCTGGGCTACTCATTGCTTAGCAGTCATATTTACACAATGCTTAGACCCGGTAAGCAGAGCTGTGCAATGCTTAGTATTGCTTATTTTTCATTTTATAGACTACCTGCTGTATCACATTGATTCAGCATTCATTACATATTATAAATTTGTTTACCATCCCTGAAATCCCCCAATGTGCTTTCATTACATTTATTCATGTGTGACTATACTGTATGGGGCACTTGTGTTTATATGGGGATTTCACAACTTTATTAAACTGACACCTCACATCTGGACCTGATGCAGTACTCCGGCTAACAAATATATGTTATTTAGTAGGTAATACTAAAAAAAATGTTTATCTACTGCTTTCGCATGTAAAATGTAAATTGGTGGGGATCGAACTGGGAATGGCTATTTACAAATCGCACACATTAACCACTATACTATTGCAATACTGCTTAAATCGGATGTCTTTTGCTATTTAACTTCTTGTGCTGTTTAAGCTGGACAAAGCGTAGCTAAGCAACGGGCACACCCGTGCAGCTACACTTAAACTTTATTGCATTTATATATAAAAAAAAAGTTTTGTTTTGTTATTTTATCTATACCCTTCAGAATATCCCTGCTAATGCTGAACCTGTTATTTTATCAACTTTCTGCTTTGTGGGACAATTGTCTCTTTTGGCTTTGTCCACATTCTTTACTCTGACTGGTTGGGAGGTGTGCGCTATATACTTATGCTACCTGTGTTATCCTTATAACTTTTGGCTTAGCAGCATACCTCTCAACCTCTTAGAGCAAAATATCTGGACAAAGCCTAAAATAATGGGGGGACAAATAGGGACAGATTTCAAATATTGCTCTTACAAACTTAAAAGGTTGATAGAATAATAGGCTTTACATTAGCAAGAATTTTCCCAAAGGATGTGTGGAGTTTTAAACTCAAATGTTTTGTCATTATTTAATGACTTCAATCCTCAGCTATTTGCCAGAAAGGTACACATTTTAGGGGGAACACACCAAAAATATGAGGCAAAAATCTGGTCATTCTGCAAAAATCTGTACAGTTGAGAGATATGCTTGGTACGGATGATTGTCCCTTATGCCTTTGACCACAGAGTTTTGTTTTCCTGATTGGTTGGGGGTGTTACGAGTGTTGTTCATTTTTAATTGCCAAAAGGCAATTCTGCTGTGCAGGGGGCATGTGTATTGTGAGAGCTCTGCTCTCAGACACACCCCATGTGCTCGTACATGGAACTGTGTCCGTTTTAAAAATTGCAGTGTCCTATTAGAAACAAACTCAAATAGATAATCTACCAAAAAACAATGTATTTGATTGTAATAAGCAGACTTAAACTGAATAATGTTATTTTATATGACATGACAGTGGCAAGAATCAGTAACATTCTGGGGTTTGTGGAAGCAGAATTGGATTCTGGGGATGCTAATGCCATTATCATTCTACAACACAGAAAATTAGTTAAGCATCATCTGCAATACTGAGTTTAGTTGTTAAGTGATTTCAAATTAAGTTGAGAAAGAGTATACATTGCAGTGTTGCTGTAATGGTGAAGGATATGAAGGACAGTTAGCTATGTATTGTACCATATCATAAAGACGTTCAGTCAAATTCATGAAACCAATATATTTGCATGAGTTATAAATGCATGTTACAATACAAAACCAACAAAGGGTAGTGGTATGAGCAGAAAACAACATCACTGATTTTCTTCGGTCAAAAATAATTAATTAAATAAAAAGAATGTTTTGCTGGCAAATGATTTTCAGTTTTTTTTTAGTTGTGTAATTAATCTGTTAACTGGTGTTCATGTGTTACACTAGCCAGCTGCTGTTCTCTCTAATATGTGTCACACTAGCCAGCTCCAGTTCTCTTCTAATATGTGTCACATTAGCCAGCTCCAGTTCCCTTCTAATATGGTCACATTAGCCAGCTTCTGTTCCCGTCTAATATGTGTCACACTAGCCAGCTGGTGTTCCCTTCTAATATGTGTCACACTAGCCAGCTCCAGTTCCCTTCTATATGTCACACTAGCCAGCTCCAGTTCCCTTCTAATATGTGTCACACTAGCCAGCTGCTGTTCCCTTCTAATATATGTCACACTAGCCAGCTGCTGTTCCTTTCTAATATGTGTCATACTAGCCAGATCCAGTTCCCTTCTAATATGTGTCACACTAGTCAGCTGATGTTCCCTTCTAATATGTGTCACACTAGCCAGCTCCAGTTCCCTTCTAATATGTGTCATACTAGCCAGCTCCAGTTCCCTTCTAATATGTGTCACACTAGCCAGCTCCAGTTCTCTTCTAATATGTGTCACATTAGCCAGCTCCAGTTCCCTTCTAATATGGTCACATTAGCCAGCTTCTGTTCCCTTCTAATACGTGTCACACTAGCCAGCTGGTGTTCCCTTCTAATATGTGTCACATTAGCCAGCTCCAGTTCCCTTCTATATGTCACACTAGCCAGCTTCAGTTCCCTTCTAATATGTGTCACACTAGCCAGCTGCTGTTCCCTTCTAATATATGTCACACTAGCCAGCTGCTGTTCCTTTCTAATATGTGTCATACTAGCCAGATCCAGTTCCCTTCTAATATGTGTCACACTAGTCAGCTGATGTTCCCTTCTAATATGTGTCACACTAGCCAGCTCCAGTTCCCTTCTAATATGTGTCACACTAGCCAGCTCCAGTTTCCTTTTAATATGTGTCACACTAGCCTGCTCCAGTTCCCTTCTAATATGTGTCACACTAGCCAGCTCCAGTTCCCTTCTAATATGTGTCACACTAGCCAGCTCCAGTTCCCTTCTAATATGTGTCACACTAGCCAGCTCCAGTTCCCTTCTAATATGTGTCACACTAGCCAGCTCCAGTTCCCTTCTAATATGTATCACACTAGCCAGCTGCTGTTCCCTTCTTACCAAGCCATGACAAGAATCAGATCCTGGTGCTGCTTTTCCTTGGGGTCAAGAGACAGCTGGCTTATTCATTCCCTTTCAAGGTAGAAGATGAGTGCCATAACTGATGCCATTATTCATAGCAAGGCTTAGGGATTTTTCTTTATTCTGTGGCCCATTGTGCCTTATTATGGTTGTTACTTTTTGCAGAAGTGCTTAAACTTTAGTCATGTAGGAGAATCCACGCCTGCTGTATTTGATTTATAGTGCCACAGCTACAAAGCCCAACCATAGCTGCACCCTTGAAGTGGATGAGCTATTCTTCTCCCACCTTCCCCCTAACACTTACTCTATTGCCTATGCTGCTAACTGAACTTTAGTCAATGAGGCCAGACTCAGAGCTTTATTCATTTAAGCCACGAATCTGGACTGATTTACATTTAAAGAGCATGCTAAAATATGCAAAGACAACTGAACAGCTGTCCCATTTTTTTAATTTAATGCACTATTATAAAATTGAATTCTTTCAATTTCCTGTAGGGCTGCTAGATGTCTCACTGACAAAGAGACATGGCACTTTTCTGTTTTTTTGAGTTCATTTTGAGAAGACATTTTTCTTTTTGTGGTCCACAAATTTGAGTTGAGGGGCCACAGTTTTTTGGGAAGTGTTGGGGGACTGTAGTACCATGTTATCCACTGGGAAACTACGTATTTGCACAGGGTGCTGGGTGACTGTAGTACCATGTTATCCACTGGGCAACTATGTATTCAGGAACTTCTGCCTATTCCCTTGCCCATATCTTTTCCTATCCTCTATTATATCACCAATCAATTTTCTAAGCTCTTCAATTTCAAGTACATATGAAATTTCGAGGGTCTGGTAATAAAGTTTTCAGTGTTAAAACTAATACCCATATCAGTCACATACTATGGATTGGTAGCCCTATTTTATACCCCTAAGAAGAACAATTCTAGCAGAAGTATAAGTTCATTCTCTTGTATCTCCTTCAGCATGTCCTGTTTGCACACTTCTTGTTGTCTACAGCAGGATGGAAAAATAGTCTTTTAAAACACTAGAAGATATTGAAGAGAGTTGCATTACATCTGAGAAGATTTTTGTTAGCCTCACTGGTATGTAAAGTAATGAATGGAATTATTGCCATGTCAATAGCCTAAATATTTTATGATTTCATTGTTACCTCTCACAACAACCATAATTGTCCCATTATATACCTCTCTGCTGCCGTATCTGACATTTTCAACAATATAATCTACACTCATATTGTTATTATACATACAGTACATACATACATACAAATGTTTCAAGCATGGGCATCAATACACTTCAAGCCTGGCAAAATACCAAAACACTTGTTCCCATAAAAAGTGTCCAGGCTGTTCTTAAACATATCTACTTTATTTACTTTTTTATTTATTTATGTACTTGCTTTAATGTAATATGGTAGTCTGTTCCATGAATCAGCTGCTCTCTCAGAGAAACAATTAGGACACTTTTCATTCCTATAGAATCTTCTACATAATTTGTCTGATGGTTGTCTACTACTTTTTGATAACCCTAAACATTCCCAGAGGTCTCTGAATGCCCTATATACTCCAATTAGATCTCTTAGATGTCTATAAGAGACACTGTACAAGTTCATATATTTTAGTCTTTCATAATTACTTAAATTTTCATGAATGCCCTTGGTATTTTTCTGTTGTACTCTTTCCAGTTTACTCATGCCTGTTATCTTATAAGGTTTACATATTGCTTTCCATACTCAAGTTTGGTTCTAATTTAAGTAACAAACAATGACTTCATTATTTCTGATTTCCTAGACTTTATAAATCTGTTTATACATCCTATAGTTCTATAGCTATCAATAGCCAATTGGCTGATATGATTAGAAAAACTCAATACTGGATCTACCCATATACCCAGGTCCTTAAATGAATCTTACAGTTTCAATCACTGTGTACTGTATTAAATATTCACCTTTCTATTTATGTCTCCCAAATCTAATATGCTTAGTTTTTGATGTATTTATCAACATATTATTCTCCTGTGCATAAATGGTAAATCTAGGGGAGTTCTTTTGCAGACATGCCTTATCTTTAACACATGTAATCAGTTTACTCAATTTCAAGTCATCTGCATATAGGCTGTAGAACACCTCAGATAAAAAAGTTAGGTCCAAAAGATACCATTTAAACAAGTAAGGGCATAGGAAAAAGCCCTGTGGGACACCATTACTGTAACTAAGAATTTCACCTGTCCAACTGCTGCATGATACTTTCCATGTCCTATTTTTAAGCCATGCAGTTACCCATATTACCAAGTGCACATTGATACTTAGGTGTTCTAATTTATTGATCAGTGTTTTGTGTATGACTCTGTCAAATGCTGAAGTTAAATCTATATAAATTACACCACTGCACAATTTTCATTCATAGCTGTTACTATATTGTTATAGAACATCATGTTACAGGTGGTAAAAGATCTAATTTCAACATATGTATGCTGATGTATGGTTTCATGTCCCGGGTCTATCTATATTATATTCTCGAAAGCCGACAATGTCGAGTCTAACATCGTCAGCACAAGAATATTGAACGCTCAGAATCTCGAGCGTGTAAATGGAAATCTCCGTAAGCGGAGATTTCCATTCACTGCAATGTAGTGCGGTCTCGGAGTTGGTATATTTAAGTAGTGGGGGGTGGGAGGGTGGGTGCAGCCACCCATATGGTGGATAAGCCCCCCTGCTTAAACCCATTAGGGTACCTTTTTCTTTTTTTTTTTTTATTTTGTCTTTTTATAAGGTCAGCGTTTATAGACATCGACCATATGGTATCGACCATATGTTGTTCATTGTTTTCAACTGTCGATCTTATAATATAGACCCCAAGTCCCAACCTGATGATCACATCATTGCCCTGCTAGACAGGGGTCCAGGGAAGAAAATATTGTGGGAAGAAATATCCAGGGAATTGTTATGGCTAAGCTTGTATAGGCCCTAGGGCCGATAGCCTAGTACCAACCTATGAACCTATCCAATTCTGACAGTAATTTATACAGTATTACCTTCTCCATTATTTTCACAAAACATGAAAGTAGACTTAAGGGTCTGTATGACTGTGGGTTTGTCCTACTCCCCTTTCCCTTAAAGACTTGCTTAATAAGTGCAGGCCTCCATTCTTGAGGAATCTCCCCATATTTATATGACCTAGTAAATAAATGAAATAATAGTACTGTAAGTTCTTGCTGAAGTGTTCTCAAGTCGTTATTATTAATTCCTTCTCCTCTCAATGCTTTATTTGGATCCATGTTGCACAGTTATTTTTCAATATAACCTTATTTGATTACAATATCTGAGGTTACATGGATGCCATTAGGACGACTTATTACCGACTTTGTGGAGCCAAACTTTTTTGCATAAGATTTGTAAATATATTTATAATCTGTCATGTCTGACACTAACTTTTAGAATATATGCACAGTTTAGAAATTTGTATGTATTTACTCCTTCCACATCTGATGTAGCTATAAAAAGGTTTCCTGTTATGGTCAGTATCTTTATATAGATTTGCATCAAATATTTCTTTATCCTGTTTCACACTATGCTTAATTTGTTGGCCCAGCTTGTTTATTTCAGTTTTCAAAGTTGTAGTTCAAACTCTCTTCCATTTCTTATATTTTTTGTCTGTCACCTTAACCAAATATATTGTCCTTATGGAAATATGTCCCCCTGACTTTGCGTATCTAGATCCTGATATTAAAGATATTTTTCTGATTTTTTGCACTCAAACAATTTCTCTTTCAAAAGTTTTCAAATTCCATCTGCAGTTTTTTCCACTGAGCACATCACTCCATTTAGTTTTACATAGTGACTGTTTTGCTTCCATATAGTCTGTAACTAATCTTCTGTGCACTGGTTGTGTATTGGTTTAGAATTCAGTTTGGCCGACTTATCTAGCAGCAAATTAACCTTTATAAACCCAAGATCACTGTACATCAACATTATCAAAACTTGACTTGAAATAACAGTCCCTGGGGTTCAAGAAGCTCGGCGCAAGGACGGTTTTAGCTTTGTGCTGAGCGTCCTCACTACAGATGGTGCAGCAGTGCCATATGAATATGTATGACGGCACGCCGCCGCACCCTCGATGTGCACAGGAAATGTGTGCGAGTGCAGGGGGCATGTACAAGTGCTATATGGAGGCATAAACATGCCCCGCCACTTGCAAAACCTACTATGCCTACTAGTAGAGCCTGCCCTTAATAGTAAGTCAGTAATTCACTGTCCGTGTATACCGAAATGTATGCTAAGCTTACAAGGGTGTCCACAAACAGTGAAATAAAACTGAAGTAGTAAACACACAAGCACATAGTGGAATGTTGAGCCCCATCCCTAGAACTTTCACAATTAGATTCCCTGTCCCTGTGTCCCTATTATACATTCAAATCGCTGCAATATCGAAGGTGTAAGCAAAGTGCAGCGTGTTGGCTCGTCACTGCCCTCCGCCGAGCATAGCTTACACATCTTCATTCAAATAGAGAAAAACATGCAAAATCAATGTAAGTGTCAATAGTGTAGTGTGTAGAACATCCTCCTAACAAACAGGCATTCACGGTGGAGCCCAACAATAGCACATATTATTTTCAATGTGGAATGAATGTCGTTTTGCCGTAAAACTGACATAAGAGTATTGCATGAAATATTTAACTTGAATATCATTCAAGCAAAGTGGCACTGTCATAATGAATAAGGTACTAGTAAGCAGGTGTAAGCACAAATAAGCAGCAGTAAACACATATAAATACCAGTAAGCAAGTCTGAGTGCACTTGCGTGGGTCTAAGCAGTGCACAGCAAAGGAAATGTATATGAATATATACAGATATAATATATATATATATATATATATATATATATATATATATATATATATATATGAAGAAAGAACGATGTAACAATAAAGCATAAAAAAGGAATGAGAAGGAAATCCACATCAACCCCAGTATTATATAGCGCTGTCAGCGTATGTCATATCCAGCTGGACAGGAGTGAGCAAAGCACTGCTACTCACACCACAGGCAGGATATTACCAGTGGGAGTAACATTGTTGATTTGCTAAGTCTACTTTACGCACAGAGGGCAGTCCCTGGTGGGACTACACAAAAATTGATAAGATGATTGGCCATCCGACCATTACACAAGCAAGGGCAAGTATGTTCAAGGACTAAATGGTGGGAGAGCCTGAGAATATGTGGGTTGGGACAACATATGTGTAGGGCCCCTAATGCTTGGGAAAGGGCAATGTGTGGAGGTGTGTCATGGCTGCAATAACAAGTGGACAATGGTTGGTATGTGTGTATTTTGAACATGGGTGGGATGGAGGAACTATGGGTATGAAATTATGGAGCCAGGTGTGCCAGGATTGGATGGGCTGGTTCTAATTGGACCACCCTGCGGAAGTCAGCGAGTTTGTTATAAGTATGTATGCATACACACATGCAGACATCAATGTGTAGAAATACATTCTCTGTAACACAGTCATTCCATTTGCAGACATAAATAACATGAATGTGCCCTTACAAACCTCAACAGTAGATAGAATAACAGGTTGTGCAGAAGAGGGACGGGGTGAAACTGCTAAAACGCAGAATTGTGTACAATGTCAGAAGTCAGTGCTGTGCTGAAAATAATCAAAGGTGAGGACTTTCCCACACATGGAATAATTCCTGTGATCTGCCTGCTACGGCAATGCCAATTACTAAACCGGTCTATTTGTAAAAGAAATACCCCACATACGTACATAATTAGGCACTCATGTGTAATGTGTGCGTTACCACATAATCATACTTATTAATTTATTGTAGTGTCATGTTAATAGGAGTAAGGATGTAATGAAGTATAGAGCCTAATCTTGACATAAACACATGTGTGTCCCATGTGGGACAATCCAAAAATTGTGAATAGTATTCTTTTGGTCACTCATGTCACCAATGTTTGTGGACTAAACATTTGGGAGTTCTGAGGATACATGGAGTGAGTCAACAGATGGGATGGGTCTATAGGAGTAGGGAGTGGCCAATGTGTACTGGTGTGGATACACCGCAAATCTGACTGGAGAATGGATGACTGCAGTGTTAGGGAGTCATTGGAGTGTGTGTCTGGGGAACCAGGAGCCATGGGTATATGGGTATATATGCAAATGAAACAGTACAGCAATAGTGTATTGGTTTGAGCAACCACCTAATGAACAGACATTCCTGTAAAGAACCCCACTGTATCACATACCAGATGTGCACTGACTCAAATTACACAAGGTGGCAGTGGGTACGCTCATACACTTAGCAGCACAGGTTTGTTTGGGATGCACTCGGGATTCTAACCACTGAAGGCCACAGTGTGCATGCTCAAACACTAACATGTACAGAACATATTGTAATGGACTCCTATTGTATACACACAGGTTTACAGCTAGGTACGTCTTATCTGTCAGTATATATACACATCATACTGCTTTACTACCTGATACCTGTATGTGGCCTGTAAATTATATATATGTGTCTGTGCTGTGTGATACACATGCATACAAGTACATGAAGTACTGACATATATATGTTACGTATACACATTCATGGATGTGTGGACATGACAGACAATAAGTTACCTGGGTCACACAGCCGGATGCTACCTACAGCATGTATTACACACCTTGCTGCCCTGAAAGGCATATATTGATAGCAGGTTGTGGACAGTGGCATTATACGTGGAACAGTGGCATGTGCAAGCATAATGTGTGAGCCACCTTGTGTAATGGTACTGAGGTGCAGGTGTCAAGATGACCTCTTCCGGCTGTGTTAGTAGGTGTCATTATTAGCAGGACTACTACCCTAAGTATATCTCACATTGGTCATATACACAAGTTCTGCCACTGTCCATCACCTTACATGGTGTCATTTGCTACCAAGCACATTAATGCCATGCACAGTGATGTCATGGTATGAGTGGCAACTGCTAGACCAAAACAATGAGCCAATGTCCTGCTGTTATTAGGAGGTTATCCAGTGTCTGTCATTCCGGGCTGTCATGACCGAATGACGAGCCTTCAACACAGAGCATGTGCATCCATGTTACACATGTGTGTGGCTAATACCTAGGTTGCATTTACCCATATAGCCACATTCCAAGGCAAATGTCCTACACACAGAAGTAACACCCTGACACCTACATGACAATTGCATTGGATGCTTATGCTAACCCTTGCTAGATGTGTGGCTTTAGTAATCCATTTGCTCAATGTAGAACCTACAATGGGGAATACTGACATCTCTGCAGTGAGGAACACCTGGCTGAAGGCTCTGTAATGTGCAATTGCACTACCACCATATAACTCAGATCCAGACATGTGGGCCATAACAGTGGTATGGACCATTCCAAGTGGTGGTGTACACATATTCATAAAGGCTACTCACATGTAAAGACCACTACTCTGACATAACGCATCACAGATGAGTCAGGTACAGGTGACAGTGGCAAATGCTACATTCTAGGTTGTATCCTCATATACATCCACCACATTGTTCCCAGACTACCAACACACATCCATATGTGGTATGACATAGTATGGTAGACCACCAGGTAACTCTCGATTGGTGGACTGTACCTAGGCCTACATCAACTGTGCAAATTACCCATGTACAGACACAGATGCATAATGTGTTATACAATGCAATAATACCACTGTTTGTAACCAGCTCAGTTGTACACATACCAGGGTCCCTCGGATGTTGTCAGCATTAACACGGTCGACTGTTGCTGTACACCAGTAAACAACACCCTCATGGTTGGATATGACCTAACCGTACCTGCACTGGATATGTACATCCCACACTCATACAACATAAATTACATTACCATAGCTTTCATTTACCCTTCTACATCCAGGGGGCTACAGTACATAAGGTTCAATATCTATGTTAACAGAGGTAATATCCCCTCTCTACTGTTCACCCATGACACCTATCATATCATACAACACCTCATGTGGCATGTATGTCTTTAGACATGTCCACCTAATGCAAAGCCTACAAACATACCCAAATAACAGGACCATAGGACCTACACAAGGCCTGTATTGACAGACTCAGGGAAATCCAGCTTTGCTCTGTATCTTCCTGAGTAGTCACAGGTGATATGTTCATGACATGTACAGCCATGTGTGGCCACAGCTCCTACATATACCCCCACATCAACAATTGCAAGCCATGTATTCTGTATGCTGTCTGGAAATTAGCCTTAGTACCACAATAGCCAGTAAATGCTGGGGTGAGAAGTTTACAAGCCACAGACCTCACACATGCTTGAAAGAGTGCACTGCCTAGCTCTAACAGAGTATATTGCTGGCACTCTTCCAGTATACATGAGGTGTGTGCGGCAAATATGATGTGCTCACTGTTGACCATTACAGTGCCCTGACTTCACCATGGCACTGTCAAGTAACAGTTTGTAGGAGCATGATATGGAATAATGCTTTGTGTGTCACTGATATGTGCTGTTGTAATATATGCACATTTGGCTACTCAGTGAAAGTGGTGGTAACCTACCAGCACATGAATACAACATCCATTATGGTATAATGCTAGGCTATGTTTCACACATGGCATGGTGAAGGTGTGGAATGTATCCTCTTGACCTGCTAGTGCACATACTGATGTAGACTGCATATGTGTACATGTATTACTGTTTGTGTAGATTCCATGTGTGTGCAGTGTCTGATGTCTGAAGGTGACTGTTGTCTTAGTACATCATGCTGTTGCGATACAGCCTCAACATTGCCAACTGTATATGGTGATATGCTCTAAGTACAATAAGCCGTACATGAGGTATGGACAGATGTTTGGACATGACTTCTAAGTGGTGGAGCTTCTTTGCAGATGAATGATTACTGTAGACAGCACACTGGTGTCTTACAACCAGTCCTACAATAACCTGTGTACCTGCTAAGGTCAGGTTTTAACTGAAGTGGAAGACAGACAATGTAGAATGCTGTAAGGGTGACACTGAAGGCAAACCTCATGACACCTGTAACAGTAATACCTCCGCCATGCATATATTGTGCATATATCAGCATAGTTGTCAAAGGAAATAGTCAGTAAGCATTGTACTGGATGTGATAGTGCTGTACATCTCTATTACCTATCATGAGATAGGCAAGTGTTTGATTCACAGTACTGGCACGTGTGGGTGTGTGTCCATATATGTCATGTATGGTTGGGAATTCATCCCACAAGTTATCACTCTCCTGATCACTGTTGTTGACACTAGTACAGAGTGAAGTGTAGAAAGAAAGGCATAGGCAGGTGGTTAAACCTCACACATTTAAAGTGTCTGTATGTGTGTGACATAGGTGTATATCTTTGTGAATGCCAGTGTGTGTTTGTATGTGTGTGAGTGTGTGTATGTGTGTGTGTGTGTGTGTGTGTGTGTGTGTGTGTGTGTGTGTGTGTGTGTGTGTGTGTGTGTGTGTGTGTGTGTGTGTGTGTGTGTGTGTGTGTGTGTGTGTGTGTGTGTGTGTGTATGTGTGTGTGTGTGTGTGTGTGTGTATGGCTGTCCATGTGTATGGCTGTCCAATTCTGGGAGTGAGGCTGTATTTTACCATAGTAAAATGTTAATGACCCCTCCCCCCATCCACTCAAAGCAATATAGCATCTCTGTTGATATCATCAATCGTAGACGGGCATACTAACCACCTGTTAATGTACTCCCTGGGGTGTGACCTGTTGTTACATAGCCTACTGATGGACCACCTCCCCACATACACTCACTGTACTGTAGTATCCCTGTAGATGTCCTCTATCTTAGGCCATTCCAACTACTTGTACATGTGTAATCTCTGTGGAGCATCTTGTAATTGTGTAGTAATATAATGATGATATGCCCATAGGCAAGAGTTCTCATCTGAACACTGGCAACTGTATGTCAGAGGGTGTGTTACTGTGTCTGTGAATCCCTGAGTGTGTGGGTGTGTCTGTGTTTGCATGCTGTCATGGCAGTGGGTATTTCTGCTTCCCAATGAGAAGCTGCTATTTCCACTGGCCTTTACCCTTGTCATCCGGCATACCACTCTTTTACCCACTCTGTGCTCCAGGTAACTATACCTGTGATGTCACCCACTATGGATGTGATGGTTCTGAACACAGTAGCTTACCCCACAGCCATCATGCTCTTGGATTGCTAGAACAGTAAACATAATTGAAACATGGGAGAATGTAACTGTGATGTGGAAGCTACAAAGTGCATGCAGGTATTGTCATACTGACCTGTGGATAGTCATGTACATATGGGACTCCTGCAAACACTTGGCACATGCAATTACACCTGAAAGAGAAAGGCAGAATGCATTTTAAATCTGCAATACATGGTATGTATGTTGCCTGTCAACACTACTCAACAATATTAATGTACAATTGTCTACCTAGTATGTTCACCCTGTGCATCAGACCATATGAACATGTCCCTGCACCGATGGTGTGGATGACAGGGATGCGGCACAGGCATCATCATATGCACAGGGTGATAATGTTTGTCAGAGGCCTAGGCTGTGACATTGGATGACATCATGCATGTGTGTTAGGGTCTGTGATATCATTGGGGTGTGTGGATGTTATGTGTGTGTGTGTTGAGGTGCCCTACATTTGTTTCTAGTGTGTGTATGCATGCACACAGGTCTGGCATGTGGCTGGCCTACACATGGGTAATATTGACAGCTGCAGACTGTACAAGGCAGGTTTCACAGTTCATGGTGTCCGGCCATGGCCACGTGACCTGCGCCTGCCAGGGGTTGCACGGCCACTACCAGGCAGAGGTCCAGATTGGGTACCATCTGATGACAGATGTCCACTGGAATCGTGTCCCTGTTGGGACCACCCAGGACCACATGCACATGACCTGTTGTGTCCTGGTGTAGACTGCACAGCACCAGCTGCACTGCTGCTACCACCACTATGGGAGCAGGCATGTGCAGTAACATGTTCACGTAGACCTTCAACAGGTGATGTAGATGACCTACATCCATGTGCCCGATGTCTCACTCTCACCAGATGTTCCAGCACAGACATTCCACACTCGAGAATTGACATGCCATGGTCAAGGACTCCCACCATGTCACCCAATCATCTATCCAAAACATCTGCAAGATGATGGTGAGCACTTGCAAGTGCCAGGATGTTGCCAGCTAATGAACAGACAGCAGTCCTCTGAAGCCTCAGACCTTCTCTGCTGTGCCATTCAGCACGTGCCTGTGCCTCCATAACAGCCTGAAACATGTGTCTGGTGACTCCAGCTGATGTGCTTGGTCTCGCAGGGGCATTTTGGCCAGTGGACCTCCTACAAGCAGCGCTGAGTACATGCCTGTGTGGGACATCACCAGTCTGTTGAATGGGATCATGGTGTGCAGGCACAACTTCCATAGTCACCACACTGCACTGTTCCATGCTATCACCTGCCAACTGTCCTTCCTCTATGGCTGGTGGTGATGGGGTATGTACAGGCAGGAGAACTGTGTGCGAGGATGAGGGGGAGACAGGGGGAATGGCAAGCAATGGCTCAGATTCAGCCCCTGACAACCCTGCCTGTGCCTCAATCATACTATCATCATCATCACTACTAGAGTCTGTGGGGACACTAACTTCAGGTGGACCACAGGAGGGCAACGCACTTACATCAACATCTGTGAGGGGAAGACAAGAACTGTACATTACAAGTTATACCAGACACACACAGACAGACAGAGACACAGACAGACAGAGACACACACAGACAGACACAGACACACACAGACAGACAAACACACACAGACACACACAGACACACACGCTACATGCAGGTAATATGGCAGATGGCATTCAGCTTAGACAATTATAGTTTCAGCTTAGGCAAATATAGTGGTAGTTATCATACATCCCTGAGTTTCATACAACAGCACGCATGTGTTATAACAGATGACATGCACCTTACATAATTATAGTGGTGGTTAGCATACATACCTGTATTGCATGATTTGTGTTAGTAGCCTATGCCCCATACCTGCAACACAATGCATGCACTTTGCACCATTGTACTGCACTGCCATGGTGTGTGCAACATACACCACATGTTAACAGACTATCGCTGACCTTTGTACCTCTGCCACTGATGCTTTGTGTTGGCCACCGCCCCCATGTGTGAGGACATGAGCTGTAGGGTATGTTGACTGCATACTATGTTTGCCTGAACCCTAGCGTGCATATCTCCCCCAAAGCAGTGCATGTCTGTTCAACATTATTCTGTCTACCCTTGAGCTGAGTGTAGACATTGTGCATGTGGCTGTACACACATGTTTGACAGGGCTGTCCCTACTTTGCAATGGTGCCACAGACCAGCACAGGTTTACAGTACACCGGCCTGCTGTGTGGCATATGACCTTGCCAATCACATATAGTATGGCATCGCTTTTTCTGACAAGTTGAATGGCATGCATACATGTGTAACACAATGGTGTCCTTTCCAATCTACAGTATGGTAATGGTGTCCCAATGCAGGGACATCTTATACTAACATGGGCCTTCAGCTGATGCAATGCTGTCAGTCCACTCTACAAATATGCAGGGACATACTGCACATTGAGCTGATGTGCATAGCCATTGCAGGGCATCATGTGGCTTCACAATTGCTATACAGTGTGAGTTACTGACACAGTTCATAGCCATGACTGTGTTCACATACAATTAATATCTAATGTGGAATGTGACCCACGTCACCAAGGTGTATACACAATAAACTCTAATGTGGAATGTGTGACACAGGTCACAGAAGGGTATACAGATGACACCCTTGCACATCTACAACCATATTACTGATACCTGGCAACTATGCCCACACATGGCTAATTTACAAGTACTCTATGTCCCACATGCCATCTGTGTACCTCACACACATGAGGAGCAGGCATGACAGTGATATTTGACACCAGCAAGGTGAATGTACTGTATCTGTGGCTTGAAGTGGATGTATGTGTATGTTGTGCAACACATGTATGTATTTGGATACTGTATAGGTGAATGCTTCCATGTCATACACACTCCAGATGTTCAAGACATGTTATGTGGTGGTTTCATGTTATGCCTATACAAGCTGTGCACAGACCTCTATGATGTTTAGTGTTTCACATCTGCAATATCACCATTACACAAAGGCCATAGTTGTATAGTGTCGAGCCAATGTACAACAGGGTGTACACACATGTACATCACTTCTACTGTGTGTGTTGCTTCATGTCTCTGGCCCTCCTCCATGGCCATGTGTACACAGTTTTAATCCAATGGTTGTGATGGCCATCTTATTTCACATGTCAGTGTTATCCCATATGACATACACCCATAGATGTCATATGCCCCACTGAGGACAGGGTTATGCAGACAAAGGGTGGTATGTATGGGATGTGAGACATGTTTTGCAGGATAGTTGAGCAGTGTTGCAGTCAGCCCACTACATGTCATGGACATGTCTGATAGCACATGACATTGTGTGACATTCATAGCAAGGGTATACTCCACAAAGGTGTATCATGCGGGCCGGGCATACTCCAGCTCCAACATATTTAGTGTGTATGCACACATATGCTCTCTGTACAGTACTATTCATATTCCCAAAATGTGTAATGCTGATATGTAGTACCTGTCCCTACAGTGGAACACACCTCCACCATTGTATTCACTGTTGTCCACAAATCTGGCAATGACAGTTTGGAAGGTTTAGTGTAGGTGTTTCTTATAGTCTTCAATTGTTTCACATAGGTAAACAGTGTGATGCATTGCAGGTCTGACCAGTATCCATTAACAGGATCACCATACATTATGTGTATGTGCGTTATGGCAGATAGCATGCAATTAATATGCTCCATTCATTATCAAGCCTGGTAAATAATAACAATCTCACCTGACACAGGCTGCTGTCACTGCAAAATGCCAGAAATACCTAAACAGGAGTATTGCAGCAGTAAGATCATTATCCACATCTGCGTGATAGCTACAGGGTACAATGTCCATGTTAGCACATAAGCCAGTACAATACACTTTACTATGGAGTATGCACATCTGTGCATACATAGAGTAGCAGACTATAGTATGTGGCATGTTTGCACACATGCCTTGCATATGATGTTACATTATATATTGTACAGTAACACATGTAACTATGTGATATATAGTTGTGTTTTATGTGCAGTAGTGACTTACCAGGCAACTCCAGGCTTGATGGTTGAGAGACACCCACCTCCACAATACCAGCTAAATCTTGTGGATGGAGGTCTGCAGGTGTCCCCAGGTTGGCAAGTAGCTCCTTGGAACATGTGAGTGGGGGCTGGGGGAGTGGCCCCCCACCTTTTGCACCTTGTTCCCTGGTGATTGCATTAGCACGTTGTTTAGCCCATCTTATCAGGTCAGTGCAGTGTTGGCCCACCTGCTGATAGATGCGATTGTGACTGCCAACATCATTTACCCTTCTGCAGAGTTCATCTCACAGGGCATCCCGCTGCTGTGCATCCTGCGGCACATGGCTGAAGAGTGTTGTGTAGTTGTTGAGGAGGTATGGGATGAGGACCTCATCCTCCAAGCGGCTGTACGGCGGCAGTCTGCTACATGGCATACCTGGAAGACAAAATGATGGAGACAGGTCACAGTAACTCACAAAGAAGTACAGCAGAACATACATGTGTATCACATTTATTAGGAATACAAATATGTCTTTGTAAATCTACATGAAACTAACACCACTGACATTTATAAGTCACACACATTTGACACCTACTGGTGATGTGATGTTATTGCCATATATGTGTGTGTCATGTGATGACATTTCTCATACACCATGTGGATGTTGTCTTGACTTGGGCATGTCTGTTTGCCTGTAGTGGTGTCTTTACCTATCAGCACATGCCTGGATGTGTTCACATTAATGCAGTCAACCTTAATGCTGTGTATATGCCACATATATAGTCATACATAGCTGTTAGGGACATGACCTGTGAAACCGCAGATATGCAAGCATGTATGTATTTTGCCATATACATCTACATGGTACTGTACAGCTGTGTAGCATCCTGCCATGTATTGCCTGTGTTGCACATGTGTAACACATGGGACAATAGCTAGCCTGATGGTATTTGCAGTGATGGATATCAACTATAGCATGTATGGTCATAGTGATCTAGTAGGCTATATGCCCTGGGCCATTTATGAGCCTAGGCAGACAGGTTACCTAGCTGTAGGCAACAGACCAGTAAGTTTCAGTGGCCAGTTCAAGCAGTGCCACAGAACTGATACACATGGTTACTGATATATCTGGCATGCGGTCATCACATATATTTGGCATGCAGACATCACACCATGTCACAGAGAGGGGCGATGTGCAGCTTCACTGGACAGGGATGCATAGTATGGCAAGAGTATGTTAAGTGTATGGGACAGGGATCTGTCAGGCATGTTGTGATCTTTGTACTAGAAAAGTGGATGTCCATGATGTATGTGTTTATTTGGGATCAGGATGTGTTAAGTGTAGCATGTCCAACACCTCTGGGTTGGACATGGCTTTATTCAGGGTAGGCTGCATGCTATATAGTCCACCTAGGGATTGTGAAGGGCAATGTAGGCCATCTACACATGGGCAATAACCCTTAAAGGAATTATGTGATCTATTATGGGCCACATGGGTGTTGAGTATGGCTGAGCAGTTATCTCTATATTCCTGGATGGCACCCTGTCATCATTAGGGGTGCCACATATGACTACTTGTCTTTTGTGGTGACATAACTATCAAAGAGAAGTACTGTCCAGCTGCATCCCATACACACAGTTGCCATTATGTTAACTGCTGCCTAGGTGGTAGTTAATGGGTACAGAGTTTGTAACATAGGGGATGACAATGCAATACTTAGCTGTCAGATTGTGGCCATACATCACACACCACACATCTGACATACTAAGGCCCTTCTGTATGTTGAATGCAGCACACAATGAGTCAACTATTGCTCCTAGTTCATAGTCATTTACAAACATCAATAGGCTGATGCCTTCTGTGTTAGTCTATGTGGTATAGATAACAAAGAGGGGGAGTAATAGGAATGACCCCTGTATTACTGTGGCTGGCACTGGTTTGATGTGCGTGTATTCATCAGAAACCTTCTGTAGTGTGGGTTCTGCCAGCAGTCCAGTTGCCAACCACTCCTGTGACATAGGAATATACACCTAGTTTACTGAGTGTAGCTGGAAAACAGTATGGGTAATGAGTGTCCTACGACCTGGCAAGGTCATGATATGCAGTGTGAATCAATCCTACTGTCATCTACATCTGTACCGAGTACATCAATTACATTGACCATGGTTCATGGCCATACAGACCAGACTCAGCAGGGTAGTTGTGCCCTATGTCCCATTATCAATGGTGCCTCCCCCTTTGTGGGGTGTAATAACTGTTGCTGTGCACCATTCGGTGTGTACACAGCCTGACATGGAGCTATGATTGAACATTATGTGTATCTGGATAGCTGAATGTTCTTACATTTGTGTAGGATACACCCTGGGATGTTGACAGGTCCCATGAAAGCTGTATATATGGCTTTAGAGATTGCAGCTTGTACCTGCATAGTCATTAGTACAGGGGCCCTGTAGTGTACGTGGATATATTACTAAGTGTACCTGTTGGGGGTGGGGGGGTGGGAGTGGGTTTAGGTTCTCCGAGACCCTATCTCGATGAATGGGTACTATTTCTGTAGGTGCAGTACCTCCCATGCCATAGTGCTGTGCAGGACAGCAGGTCTTGTCGTTGCCGTTACGATTAATGTCACAGCTACAGAACGATCTGTGCTTGTACTCATAATATGTGGCTGATTAGTTTCACAGTAGCTTTATGTGGTTTTATGTGTTGTATCTGCATCTTAATGAGGCTGACCAGGGATCACCTACACTCATGTGGGTTCACTCTTGCAACAGTTACTACCTTCTGTGGTACAGTTTAAAGCATGGTACCACCAGCTTGCCTACTTGTTTGTGTTGGGCTGACTCCTGGTTCTATTTCAATGGCACAATCACTGCACATATGTGACTGCTTAAGGTTGATTTGTGTAGGATTTAGCATTTGCACATGCATTCTCCATCTGCATGGGTGCCATGGCACTCACTAGTCTGCTCTTAGGAAACATAATATTGGCATTGGAGACTAACTATGTGTAGCATACTGTTAGCCCTGTTTGTGTGAATACTGTGATCCAGGTCAGTGGGGTCAATGGAATCCAACATGCATTGAGCTCAGGTGTTGGTACATAAGGAGTCCTCCCAGTTCATAATGGAATAGTTGAGAGTAGCCATTATTATAGTTCTGTCTCAGACCTAATCTTCCCCATTACAGCACATTATGACAGTTGGGATGTCCGCGGCCTGGTGGGTGATCTGTCTCAAGGTGCATTTTGAATTCCACTTTGGCACAAAGGTAGTTGCTCAGCATAATTCATCTGATGTTATGCAAGTGCAATTAGCGTGGGGGTGTACATATCCTTCAGGAATATGGACACACCTGCGGCCCGTGTGTTCCAATAAAGGATAAAGTGTAGAGGTGAGGTATGTGTTATAACATGTTCATGCAGGTGTGCTCTCCAGATTGAAACATGCCTCAGCCACTGCACAGATATGTTCTCCATGTCAGGGATTGACATATGTGTGTCCGTATAGTGTTTATAACATGTATCATTGTGTAGTGAGACCCATAGTTTATTGCTTGGCTGTCCCTGTAACAGCAGTGGTCCCTCATATGAACCATGCATGATGAAGGCACTATATGGGGAAGCATGAGCTCTAGGCAGTATCCAGATTCCCAGGGGTGACAGGTGCAGGCCCTGTCTGGCAAAACACCATGGTCTGTCAACCATGTTATCCCAGGATGACAGATACTGGATACCCTCTGACATGTAACACTACACTAGACAATTGTGGAATACAATCCTTTTGTCCCTGTACTGCAGTATCATTCTGGCCAATGGCAGAATGCTACCCAGCCCTTGGGACATACCTGCATGGGCTACAAGACCTGACAGTTCCTACATGTGTTTCCATGCAGTCCAGGCTACTGCATCACAGGTCCTGCACAACAACATGGAACATGCCAGAGCCATGTGTATAGTTCAAAAGGTGGTCTGAGTGTATGTGTATGTGGCTAATCACGGCAGACAGGCAGCTGACAGTATGTATGTCCTCATATAAGTTGGTGTGTAACATAGTGCTGGAGTTTGCTCTCACAAATGAGTACTGTTGGGCATGTTTCCAGTCAAGCGCTCAGAGATGTGGCACAATTATGCAAACTATGTCATACAGTTTGTGTATTTTGCTGTCTGTCTCTTCCTGCTTCGGGGGGGGTCACTTGTTTGGCCAGATACTTAGATGCATCTGTGAATGTGTGCGATTTCCATTAGTGTGTGTGAATGTCCTTACTGTGTTCTGGTAAGGGTATGTGTCGGTTGTGTTGATGAGCTGCATGTGTTAAACTACACCTCATGACTGTCCAGTCCAGTCATGGTTGTAGACTTGGCAGCCTTCCAGATTACCCCTGTAGCTGCATCCCAAACAATGTGTGGGGTGTGGTGTTAGGTTGGTCTGGCAGTGTACATGGCATAGAGATTACATTCCCCCAGGATGGCCACATACACAAAGCTGAACTTAGGAAACACCAGTAGCTGACTAGTGGACATGCCTGTATGAGTATTCAGTACTACAAGTACCAAGTAGTGTATTTAGTTTACATGTTGCCTATGAAGATGTTTTAGACAGTGGTGCTCACATGTAAATATTTGTGTTATGGACGTGACAACACTGGCTATTACGGAAATTGTAGCTATCTTTAGCAGCAATTCTCCTCTGAGGAGCACATCACATCCTGTTAGTTAAATACAGATGATGCAAGTGTCTACAGGTCTGTTTCCTTCTCTGGGTATATACTCACATATCCACCAGGACCATGAGCTCTGCTGGGCACAGACACCCACTCTCCAAACAGAGTCATGTATCAATAGGCTCTGATGCCACTATCAACATGATCAGGATATACTCAGATAATGTGAGTCATCACCTATGATGCTGCTATTACACATGGACAGCTGTCTCCTACATCTTACATGCCTACTGCAGATGTTACACTGGAGTTAAAGATGATATGCAACCTGTTTCATTACCAGTGCTGTGCACTACCTTACATACAGTATGTGCAGGCTGCTGTTAGGTTGGCAATGAGAGGTTGGGCTACACAAATCTGGTAGTTTAATCAGTGTATCTGTACTCTCAATATCCACTCTATGTAGTTGTGCACATAGCCATTTGGCCCAACCCTGTAACAAGGGTCACTACACATTTGCATAACATGTACACATGCACAGCTGTTATTGCTTGCAAACGATAGTAGAGAGGTGGATATTACATGTGTTATATGCATGGATAGTTACCTGGCTCTTCGAATTATCTTTGCTATCATGCTGCTAACCTGTCAGATGAGCACTAATGCTATGTATCCTGTCATTGAGTACTGTAATTGCCAATAGACATAACTACTGTTTGTATAACATAACAGAACTGCTATGTAGAATAGAATAGAATAGAATAAAGATCTGCCTAGAATACTGTACATTACACAGTTATTGACACAATATCCCACAATGCACACAATATTTGCACGGTAAGTCCACCTTTAACATGTTCATCTTACTTATACACCCATACATATGTCGACTGTTACAATATATTGACATATACTATCCCCTGTTATAGCACATACTTGTTGGACCAATCCTGACACTGACAGTGGCAGGAAGCGAAGTGGTGGGTTCCAAGCCCATATCATCCCTTGTGGTGTATGTGAAGTGTGCCATGTGACCTACAGCAGTACACACATAGAATAATACAAGCATTACTCCTGCTCAACAGTACATCGCTACAAGATAGCTATTTCCACTATATGCATCGATTACACTGTAATTCTTACAGTACAGGTACTACATACACAGACATACTACATGTTATACATACCGTCTTAGTAATCGGAGGAGTTATTAACAAGTGTAATACTCATTTTCGGTTCGCCTTTCAGTGTTTTGTACTGTCCTAAAGGTAGATAAAGATGGTTTGAATGTGTGACAAAGCAACATTTTATAATTACAGATCAGTAACATGTGCTATCCAGATGGCCAATTTGTGCTCCTAAGTAGCTAATTACATGCACAGCAGCTGTGCTGATACTGTCTTAGCCAATACCATGGCTACAGTGGAGTATAATAGAATACTCCACTTGGGCATTGTCCCTTTGCCTTACTTGTGAAGAAGACAGCGTGGAAGTTTTGTTTGGAATCTATTGCAAAAGCTGTATGGAGATGAACAGTAATATATTGTGTGTAATGCCTAGAGGAGTTGGTCTAAATGTGAGTACTGCTGTTATATTTCTGAACATTGCTACTTGTGCAGGTTTTGTCTGTATCTAATACTTCTGCATATGTTTCAGTCTGGCCAGGTTGTTTGACCATCTCAAGGCTGCATAGCTATGCATATAATGTTAGGGGGTTTATAGTGTGCCTACCAGATATATTCAGTTTGGTGCTACTGTGTATCATACTGTGCTAATAATCAGTACTAGGTAAAACTTCCTGGTGTACGAATGGTTCAACCCTCTGAAATGGGATTAGTTCATAAAAACCCTGTTACATCAGCAGCTGTTCAATTGTATAACAGCAACTATTTCACTTAAGGCCATGTTAGTGTGTCTGTGTCCAAGTATGTTAAGATTTCAGCAGATGTGTTACAGTATTTTCATAATTGGTTATGGTATGACAGTATGTATTAATGCAATTATTTTGGTTGTGGGGTAGATGTTGGTGGGTGTACATAGCACATGCAGATGTGTAAGAACCTCTTTTATACAACATCTACATGCATGTGGGTGTTCTTTCCCTATGTGAACACCTATCCCTTAGTGGACAAATACTATGGTAATTGCAGGCTGATTCATTAAGGCACTATTAAATGCTTACTGTATAGCATGCAGGTTAGTCCTTGAATCCTCTTGGCAATACATCGGAATGTAATAAAGATTTGCAAAATGAAAGCTGTCTGTGTAATTCTGTCATGGATATTTACAGTCATTGTAGTTGTGTTGGTGACTGTGTCCATAGAACATATTTGTAATATTGTATTCACATATGCTCTTCATATGTTATGTTCCTATTGTTTGGGGGGGGGCGGAATGTGTAATTGCTATGGTCCATGTTATACTCAGATATGACCATTTCGAATGCTGTCTACAGACATGTATGTATGTGTATCTCTCTCTCTCTCTCTCTATATATATATATATATATATATATATATATATATATATATATATATATATATATATATATATATAGATAGATATATATATATATACACACATAGAGAGAGAGAGAGAGAGAGAGGTGAGATTACATAAAAGACCAGATCTGAGCCCTTTTTTATTTGCAATGGTGATGGACAGGTTGACAGACGAGATCAGACAGAAGTCCCCATGGACTATGATGTTTGCAGATGACATTGTGATCTATAGTAAGAGTAGGGAACAGGTGTAGGAGACCCTGGAGAGGTGGAGATATGCTCTAGAGAGAAGAGGAATGAAGGTCAGCAGGACTAACACAAAATATATGTGTGTGAATGAGAGAGAGGATGGAGAAATGGTGAAGATGCAGGGAGTAGAGGTGGTGAAGGTGGATGAGTTTAAATTCTTGGGATCAACAGTTCAGACTAATGGGGAGTGTGTAAGAGAGGTGAAGAAGAGAGTACAGGCAGGATGAAGTGGGTGTAGAAGAGTGTCAGGAATGATTTGTGACAGACGAGTACCAGTAAGAGTGAAAGGGAAGGTCTACAAGAGGGTAGCGAGACCAGCTATGTTATATGGGTTGGAGACCGTGGCATTGACAAAAAGGCAGGAGTCAGAGCTGGATGTGGCAGAGATGAAGATGTTAAGATTTGCAATGGGTGTGATGAGGAGGGACAGGATTAGGAATAAGTATATTAGAGGATAAGCCCAGTTTGGAAGGTTTGGAGACAAAGCCAGAGAGGCAAGATTACATTGGTTTGGACATGTGCTGAGGAGGGATGCAGAGTATATTGAGAAACAGATGCTAAAGATGAAGCTGCCAGGTAACAGGAAAAGAGGAAGGCCTAAGATAAGGTTTATGGATGTGGTGAGAGAGGACATGCAGGTGGTTGGTGTGACAGAGCAAGATGCAGAGGACAGGAAGAAATGGGAACAGTTGATCCGCTGTGGTGACCCCTAATGGAAGCAGTGGAAAGAAGAAGAAGATATATATGTGTATGTGTAAATATATATATATATATATATATATATATATATATATGTGTGTGTGTGTGTGTGTGTGTGTGTGTGTGTGTGTGTATATATATATATATATATATATATATATATATATATATATATATATATATATATATATACATATGTGTGTGTGTGTCTGTGTGTGTATGTATATAGATATATACATTATTGCATCGTTTATCTGTACCTCCGTAGATGTAGATGTTTTAACCTATCTATATATCTACATATATGTAGACCTGTATATATCGACATGTCTGTATCTCTCTCTCTCTCTCTCTCTCTCTATATATATATATATATATATATATATATATATATATATATATATATATATATATATAAATATATATATATATATATATATATATATTTATATATATGAGCATAAACCTTTAATTGGGTACATGGTGGTTGTCCTATTTCAACACATTCCTCCTTTTTGTGTTTTAACCTGTTTGCATACACAGCTGGAATAGATACGTCCCAGATAGCTTAGTGTTTGGTTACTTTGACGATGGAGTACATGGTTGCGGGTTCTACTCCTGGAAGGTGTTATTATTTTTCCTCTCAGAGTAAGCACTGGTAGGGAAAGTCTGAATACCGCACATTTACCTGGTTGTGAGCAGGTTTTCCTATGGTCTGTGAGACGTTAAGCAAAGGTCAAACGTGTGAAGCGCTTCTCCGTTTACCATGTTTCATCGCCACTTACCATCATGCAAGCATGTGGAAACCCGCTTACAACTGCTTAAGAATGCTTTAATCCACCTGCATCCAAAAGCCCTTATTCTTGCCCTCAAAATAACCTAACAGCCTTTGAACCCGAGACCATGAACACCGCAGTCACTGACTTTACCACTAAGGCATCTGAGATATGTACGAATATTATGGTGTTTAGAATACACATTGTACTATGGATATTCCTCACTATTGAAAACAAATGTGACAGTCAGTTGGTGTACATATGTCTGATACACATTAATGTTCATATGTTTGTGAAAGCAGGTGTTGCAATGTGACATGATAGGGTGTATTATGAATGAGTAAGGTTCTTGCCTTGTGTCCTTTTTATATTGTCCCCATACTCCATGTATGCCCCTCCAGTTCACTTATTGGACATCCGACCCAGGCCCTCCTTGATGCATGATTTCATTACCCATCATTCCTCCCCCACCCCAATCTTCATATGCAGAACAACCACCCCTTCTATGGTGATTTAGGTTAATATTAATTGTTATAATACCAGAGCTGCATGTGTTTTGTGTACATTCCAATTCCTTTGGAGTGCTTCTGTGTCACGAAGTGTGTTCATAGATGTTTATATATATATATATATATATATATATATATATATATATATATATATATATATAATTTCGTATTCGTTTGTAACAGTAATACATCTGTAGACTGGAATGTGTTGGTTCACAAACTACAGTACATTACTATGTACTGTATATATATATATATATATATATATATATATATATATATATATATATATATATATATATATATATATATATATACACAAAGTCACTGTCCCATTTGTGATCATTACAGTGAAATGCATCTGGTATAAGGTGTAGTCTCAAGATCATAAACCATGTGTACACCTCGGATGGCTTAGTTGTTTGTCCCATGACTATAGTGTGCATGGTCCAGGGTTTGACACCTGCAATGCTTTATGAATGTTCTTTACTGCAGAATAAGGCTCATTTAAGCAGCTGTACACATGTTTAAAAGTGTTTGTGTGACATTATAGCAGCTGTTAAACAAACTTTGTATCGTATAACCTGTGCACGCAAACATGGCCACATCCACTAACTACTCCGGATATATACATGTCAGTGATGTAACATATCACTATGTGCTGACATAACATTACATTCTCTGTTGACTGTACTCTCCTGCACATATGGGTTTATATGGGTGATTTGAATGTTTATTATATAGATGATTATAACCTATATATGCAAGGTGTGGTTAAGGTATACTTTTGCACATGATAAACATCCCTGCCTTTATCGGAATTGTAACCTCGAATGCACAGATACTCTGCGGGTGCTGTAACCATTACACTGTTGACATTAATGTTACTTCTGCCTATTTCCTATTTAGATGATTTCTATGTGTAAGCTAGTATAAGCAAAGGGCGGGAGCCCTCAAACTCACTGAGCTTCACGCACTCCTGAAATAACAACATATAACAAATGTACTGTGAGACAATACATTACATTCCTAACTACATTAGGCATAGCCACTCAATGACACACTTCAAGGGAAACCTTGTTGTCTGAATGGGTAACAGACTATACACCCCTGGGATCATGTGTCCCAGAACCATACAGCCAGGTGGTGGGGGAGCCTGTCCAGTTTGATAGCTGCAAGACCTGTTGGGGGAATTGAATGGTGTTGAATTGCCACATTAACATGCCCTCTTTAGATCACTAAGTACACCTATCTCCCCCCACAACCCCAGTCTTCAACAGCTTCCAGCAACTCTGCCTGGAATTGCTTCATTGGTTATGCTTGACAGAGGCTCAGTTACTTCATCAATGGAGCAGGGAAGGCCAACACACTGTTGCTATGCTTCTAATTGCCCTTAGGCAGATAGGTAGTAGGCTGTCTGTGAACCTCAAATGTGCAGGCCATCACTGCCATAATATGTGAATAAACAGACCTTCAGATCACAATATACAGTGTGAACTCACCATGTAGTCAGAAAACAGTTGAGTACAGCAAGAACATACAGAGCACTGATACTTAGTCACTCCAAAAGCCTATCTTGGAAGCTAGAAGACTTGTATAAGTTTAAGGCTTTCTGTTGCTTATCAGTAGGTTACCTACAGGGGAGATGAAAACAAGCACAGATGGGGAACATGCATGCAATGCTACCATACCAGCCTATGTGTCAGCCTTATGCTTTAGAATACTGGCCAAGGCTATTAGCACCCCCATGGTGCCTTATTTAGGAGAGTCTCAAAGGTGAATACCAGCTATGTAAATAGCACAATAGCAGATTCAATGAGGATTATGCTAGTCAACACCAGGGGTTGTGATCACAACATGCATGCACTCACAGCACTCCTCAGGATGGACAACATCAACATCTGTGCATTAACTAAAATCTGTCTTAAGGGTCTTGAGAGCATGCCAGCACTACCAGACTACAAACCATACCACACCTTTCAGCCACAGAACATGGACTGACAGACATGGAAGGGCTGTATCCATATTCATCAGAGATACCTACACCTCCAGGTTAGTGGGGCAGCATGATACCTCTGTGGTCATCCATGTGCAGCTAACAGTCACAACTGCAATGTGGAATGTGGCCTGCTATGGATCACCCTCCATGACCCAAGACTTTCACTCCACCTACCTGGGGACAGTGGAGAACATGACAGTCCTAACGCACACCCTAGCATTGGTCTATGTCAACTACCATACCATTAACTGGGAAACGTACTCCAGTACTCACTTCCAGGACCAGCGCTTCCTGGAATGTATCACCTCATATGCCCTGTATCAGGTGTAACCTCCCTAACGTGGGGGTGGAAACTACTAGATGTGGTCATCACCAACATGGGCAACAGGTTCACCACAGCAGAGGTTAACCGGTCATTGGTTAGATCTGACCATGAACTATTCACTGTTTTCACACCCTAGCATCTCCCCCACCCATGGATACCACAGTGTATACCTTTCCTACAGCTAAATGTACACTACTAGTGACTGGGGTGGGGGGTTTCACAGCCCCTACGCTAAGGGGAAACACTGCTCAAGATACAGACAGATTTACAAATGCAGTCTGTAAGCAACTACATGAATATATGGATCATGCCACCACTGGTAAACCAAGACTCACTCCTCCTAGACAAGGACAACGGTCTGGTGGACCTCTGCAATAAACAGGCTATAATACAGAAGTAGAACAGTTTTCCAGACACACAGCAAATCCCACGAAGGGCAGACATCCGTGACCACTATTAGTATGATATGTAGGTTTCTCATGACATCATCCAAGGCTAACATTAGCAGGAGAATACGCTATGATTCAAATGACAACCACAAAGCCTTCTTTGGCTATGTCAAGGATCTACGTGGTGACACACAGATTTGCACTGTGCCAGAGAGATATAGCACAAAATATGCTGACCCTACTGATATCGCCAACATCCTTGCAGATACATTTGGTGCATACTTCACCCCCTAAAGAGCCCACAACACTACCTGAAAGATACAGTATCCTAACCATCAGAGACACACAGGTGGAAATGGCCCTCTCTAACAGCAGTACACATCATCAATGGAGGCAGATGTTGACCCAGACTGCATCTTGCAAACTGTACAAGACAACCTGCCCCCCCACCTAATTAAGCATTCCTACCTCAGCCTGTCCACAGGCTACATGACCATACAATGGCAAATGGCAATAGTTATTCCACTCCATCAAGGTGAAATCACAACTGACCATGGTAACTACCATAAGCCTGACTAGCCTGGTCTGCAATGGTATGGTTTGCATCCTCATGGCACTCATTAAAAATTACACTGGTAACCTTCGAACATGTGACCCAACCCAGGTCAGCTTTGTTAAGTGCAGTTCATGCCTACTGAACCTGTTTGACATTTTACATACAGTCACCAAGATGTTAGATGACGGGGGAGGTGGCTCACACATACTACCTGGACCTCACCAAGGCTTTTGACACCATGCCCCACTCAGGTATTATTGATAAACACACCAGCCTGTACATTCACCCATACATCACAGGTTGGGTTGCCAACAGGCTTACACACAGAACCACATGGTACAACTAGCGGTCTCCAGGTCCAACTCTTGAACTATCATGACTGGTGTCCCACAGGACTCAGTCCTGGGAGCCCTACTGTTTGGCATATACATCTCAGATGTACAGGCAAACACAGGTGGACTATGGCAGACCATGTTTGGCAATGAATGAAAACTGGGAGCCATGATTGCTAGTCCAGCTGACACAGACATCCCTCAAGGGGTCTCACAGAGAATCTCACAGGGTGCCAATGACATGGCCTCCAGCCAAGTGCCACTAACTGCATGGTCATTCCATTGTGGAATTGGCACCCACATATTAACAGATAAGTGGCAGCCACTTTAATACAGATGAGGTAATGCGGTATCTGGGGACTAAGGTAGATAGTTATCTCCCCTTTGACAATCATATCTCCACAGTATTTAGGACATCCTTCTATGTAGGCCATCTGATTACTAAAGGATTCCCATCTAGACATACTGGGGTTATAGTGCCCCTTTACTCATCACTCATCAGTCCCATCATAGGTTATAATAACCCATGTGGGATGTGCCTCAGAGGACACGTCCAACAGCTGGGGGGGTCCCCAAATGTACCTCAACAAGAAGAATACTGGCCTCCAACATATGGCCTATGCAGCTGGACTGAATAAACTCCTGCTTTACTCAGTGGCATCTCGTTTACCCTGAGATGATCTCTGCTGGCCAACACAACTATGTTGAACACAGGCTTGATGGATATGCTCCACCTATGGGAATCCATGTCACAGTGAGCCACACACTGTAGTGAGCTGACCTTGCCACAACAATAACCGGAAGATGCTGGAGGGACAGCTTCCTGTCACAGATGCTCCCCATACTTTGGAACAACATCCCTAACTACATTATACAGAGCCTCTCACTAACACTCTTCAAGAGAAACCTTGATTGGTGGATGGGGAACAGTAGATGCACCCTAGGGTTCCCGCCATTTACTCTGCTTCAGAGAGGGATGGTTAATGAATCAATGGGGTGGCAAAGGCTGGCATATTTTGGCTGGCCTTATGAATGGCCTCTGGCAGTTGACCAAATACCTACCTAAGAATCTATACATGCAGTATCTGCATATACTGATAGCTTAATTTACTGTTCAGGTGTTGACTTACCTTGTGCCAATGGCAGTTCTGTGTGCAATAGTTGAGGGCTGCCTATGTTGGATGCACACAGTAGACTGCCTATACATGACAATTTACAGGTAGTCGTGTGTGTGCCATCCATTTTTACTGTGTGTGTGTGCAGGTGGAGAAAGGTGTCAGTCCCTAGGTGCCTACACTGTCAGTGTGTGTGCTATATGTTCCCTCTTTGCTAAGGCATGGGTATACTGTGCATGCCTCCATCTGCCTAGTGGGGCTGGCTCAGGGTGTTCGTGGTCTGAGTACCTCTGTGCCTGTGGGGCCATTGATAATGGTGGTGGGCTTTGAGGGCCTTCACCATTCTGTCCCTGCTGCAGATGTTTCCACAGGACCATATTGTGTAGCATGGCACACACTCTGAAGATGTGGGCACATGTGCCTGGAGAGTACTGCAAGGCTCCACCAGATATGTCCAAGCAATGGAACTGAGATTTTTGCATCGCAAACACATGCTCTATGATGATTCTGGTTTGTGTGTGTGCCTCATTATGGCGTTCCTGCATGGGTGTGTTTGCATTTCTGAGTCATCACATCCATGGTTCCATTCAGCATGCCAGCATCCCCCACCAGGTGGCCATTTGGGATGCCCCCCCTGGCAAATAGCCAATACAGCTGTGAGGCATGCCAGATGTGGGAGTCGTGATAGCTTCCAGGGCTGCCAGCACAAACATCCATGATAATGCCGTGGGCATTGCACATGACCTGGAAGTTGATGGAGGGGTATCCCTTGTGGTTTATGTAGAGCCTACCCTGCTCACTGGGTGGTGACTTGATGTGTATGTGCATGCAGTCTATTGCATCCAGTGCCACATGGTGGAAGAGATGCATATTGCTGACCAACTCCTCCTACATTCGGGGGAAGTATATGTGCTCACTGGCATGTGGTAACATGGCATCCAGGAACTGGTGTAGTGCCCTGGATGCTGATTCCTGTGAGATACCCATGATATCCCCAGTTTGTCTTTGAAAGGTACCTGTAGCTAGTATTCGCAGGCTTGCATATACCTTCATATCCACTTTGATGGGTTCCCCTCTGTTTGTTCTGGCTTTGAGGTGTAGCCGGCACAGCTCCACAAGTTGCTGTAGGGTGTCCCTGTCCGCCCTGTAATGCTCTACTATCTCCAAATCATGTAGCCCCTGGTAGTTTACCCTGGTTCTGAACACTCTCCTCCTCCTCTGGTGCCTGCAGAGGTTGTGTGCATCATTCTCCAAACCACCTTCAGTCTCCAACACATGCTGGTGGATCAAAGCTATGGTAGCCCTTAACATGTGCATAATAAAAGTTCCCCATCTGTATACACCACTGGTGCAGAGTGTATGGGAATATGCAAATGTGTGTGAGGTGCTTTCACACTTTATAGTATAGTGCTATGAATGCTGCTGATGTAGGTGGGTGTGTATGAGCTATTCCAGCTGCTGTGTGTCTTAATTATGGCTTTTGCAATGAGTACTGCAAGTGTGAGGCCTTTACTGTGGAGATCTACTTGCCTGCCTTAATTAATCTGTTGCCCTTTAATTCACTTTTAGACTTGGATCCCCTCCCATTATCAGGCATGCATCCACCTGTCGTCTTTCTTGTTTTGTACTTTCCCTACCCAGTCATGGCAAAATGTGCCTTGTAGCTGATATACTGCATATCACCTTTGTTCTGCTTTGACACTTTTCTGTTTTCTTTGCAGTACACCCTCTCCCCTTCCCTGTTCTGCAGGTAGCTGCTTGCAGCCTTGTTAGCTGTTTTCAATGGCCCACTGTAGGCTCCTAGGTGTTAAATAGCAATTTGTAATCCAATCTCACTGCTGCAGCATTTCCTTATTTCTCTTCTATATCCTTCCTGTTTCAGCTGCAGTGTGCACTGTGCATACCCATTTACTGGGTTTACATGCGTTTTCATCTCCGTTCACATGCATACTCGGTTGCCTTGTGTACTCCCAGCTAATCATAGCTATTGGCAATTCAACACACCCCTATCCTGCAGCTTTGCCTAGCTGGCGGCAGACCAGTTTAGCAATGCTGCAATGTGCATACAGCAATGGCGACACATCCCTCTCTTGATGTCATCTTTATCTCAAGGGATCACCTCGGTGTTATAACGCTATACTGTGAGGTGCATCCTTACACCAGCAGGGAATCTGTGATTCACTATTACTCCTCTCATTTGTATGGCATTGCCTACTAATTCCTAGCTACTGCGCATAACACTGTCACTGCCCCTTAGCAACCCTTGCACCATGACTATGGTGTAGCATGCCTGCCATTGACTATTATGGGGAAATCGTGATATGTGTTTCATTGCGGTTTTATTCTATATTTTTATATATTCCTTGCTATCCCCTTTGTGCACCACTGCCCTCCGCTTCCACATCACGATAGTGTGACTATATATATTAAATGTTACTTTTATATTTTGTACATGTTATTTTATGCCAATGGCTATATATTTAGCCATTGGCATATATTAACATTATAATACATGTGTTTGGTCGGTTGTTATGGCTCCGATTTTATGTTTGCAAAAATGTAAACCGTTTTCTACGGTTTACATTTCTGCATGCTTACACTATGCCTGCACCACTTCCTGAATCACTACATACCTTCATCTGCATGTTTCACTGCTGCACATGGGGTAATTAGCATACAAGGCTCAGGTGTTGTGTGGCTGTAGCATACGCAGGTAGTGCATGTGGGAACAACTGGTACCTGAATCACTCGGTGGCCATCTTTGGTGTTAGAATGCCGATGCTACGCCTGCACCAAGTGCAAGCTTCATGAATCCTGGGGAGTAATTTCTTTAAGAACACTAACAATGTCTAATATGTTCTTTTCCATGTTAGTTTTTTTAGGTTCATGCTAACCTGAGCCATTTGAGCCATTTTAAGCCTATCCCTATCCCTTGTCAGACAAAACCCCCCACCTTTGTGTTTGTAAGGCAAACACCTTAACCATTAGGCCACCCTCAACCCCAAAATCAGTTGTCCAAGGTCTAAACCACTAAGCCATGAAAGCAATTGTTGTTCCTGAACGTACGTTGTGAATAATTTCCTTACTAGTGTTGTTGAATCAATATTATTCCAGTCTGTTTCTGCTAAATTTAAGTCCCCAGCTAATATTATTCTTCCATCCTGTGTTTCATGCAAGAAATGTATGAATTCCTCTAGGTCATTAGCAAACGACTTTGGTGGTCTATACACTCCAGCAATTGTTATATGTTCCAGGGTTGTCTTTATTGTCAGAGTTACACAGTCTATAGTATTGGTGTTATCACTGAACATGTAATAATCACAGATCTCATAACTATCTTTAATCTCTATCATAACACAACCACCTCATTTTTTTGTTAGAATGTCTGTTACAGTAAAAACATTTATACCCTGGCAGAACTGGTTTCCAGTCATTATTCTTTAACCATGTCTCACAAACAATAACAACATCAGTCTTGTGGAAAAGAAGCACATTTTCCAATAAAAATAAAAAAAATATTATTAATGCTGCTAGCATTAACTGCTATCAGAGAAACATCAAATGTTATTATCTGCGAACTGGTAAATTTTCGACCTGGCAAAAATCCTCCCTAGTGTTTGTCAAATATTTCAAAATATCTGCTGCAAAAATTCTCTTCCCTGATCTTGGCAAATGCATGCCATCCTGTCTGAACACTTTCCCAAAACTAGGCTTGGATGTTCTATGCATTTCCATTTTTTAAAAGCTGGACATTTTTTCCATGCAGGTATTTACCCAAAAAATCTTTTTATTCACAATGACCTGACTATCCTTTCTATATATGATTTGTGAAAAATATGTCCTAATACCAGCACAGGCTATGCTATCTAAGAGGGATATAAGTTCCCTACTAACAATCAGAGAGCCTTTGCAGATGAGATCATTTGCACCGATGTGAATAAAAACAGATCCTTACTTCCTTACATTAAGGTATTCCAAAGGTTGCCTTCCATCTTCTGCTTTGCCCATGGCAAGTGTAACACTATTCAATAGTCATTATCTTGTCTGCAAATGTAAGTATCAGTTCCTCTAATAACTGAATCTCCAATTACAAGAATATATTTTCTGACCAGATCTGAAGAATCATCAACTTCTAATACAGTAATATCTGCTCTGTCAACTGTTACAAAGGAATGATAATCACTATTAGTCTTATTAATCCCACTGTTTTCATTGCAAATTCAATTTGCAAGAATACAATTCTCATCCACCTGACTTTATACATCCACAGCTTGAGCCATGTAGTCAACATCTGTCTTCATCTTCTTTTTTCTTACAGTAATGTTCTTTAATCCTTCCACATTCAGTTTTGATTTCTTCCTTTTCAATTGCCCCTTGCCTTTTTTTTACATTCTCTTTTGGAAAAACGATGTAATGATATGTTCTGTAGACTGAAGGTTTTTGATAGAAAACTGTTATCATTCACTGTAATCTGCTAATTACATAGGAAATCAGTGTTTTTTTAGTACGTATTCTCTTTACTTTACTTACATTTATCAGCTTCAGTGATGCCCGTGCCCTGGCCCAACAATTAACGAGACTCATTCCTCACCACTGACACCAGAGAGAGCGACTCCTAGAAGAGAAAAGGATAACTAATACACACAGTAAAGTACAATTTCCCTTAAGTGCATACAGAGATCACAGTCAATCTGGGGCTGGTTGCTCCCTTACTCTCCAGGTCCCCAATAAGACTCCCCACTGGCACAGCTATAGGGTCCAGGTCTGAGCCTAGCTGGCAAGCAAACCTCCAGTACCCTCTCTGTCCAACCAGTGCTTTGCGTCCCTGCCCACATAGCTGACACACACCCACACCTTGAGATAAGTATTCATACAACTTCACAGGCACTCCTGGGAAAGGCTGACACAGATTCTCTAGCTGTGCCCCTTTACCCCGACTATATGGTAGTACTTTCTGCCACCACCAGCTAGTATTATCAGCTATCCAAAGGCCCTTAAAAGGGTGTCCATATATTACTGTGCAATATTATAATCCAATGGTAGTATGACTAATCAGTCAAGGCTTAATTTGAGTGACTTAGACAGTAAAATCTGTAAACATGTAATGTACTTTAGAGGTTAAATTATCTCTACATAAACCAGCCACAGGTAAATGTTTTAAAATATTTAATAATAAATAAAACACAAGACAAAACTACTACAGTACAATGCTATTCAAGTTTAGAGATCACACAGAAACTTAAAACAATATTGTAGGAAAGATCTGATTTCAAAGACAAATACTTAGTCTAACTTTCTTCTAAGGTTAACTATTCCTAAGAGAAATCACAATGCTATAATCCTACTTACATACATAAAGCATAAACAGTGCTGGGTTAGATGTCCAAGATCAAAATGCTTCCAAGTCTCTCACTCAACAATAGTTTTTAAACACTAACCAACAGCTCTCTAAGGCCCTGCCAAATTACATCATGTTGACACTTGATCTGCAGTTCCCAGGCAAACAAACTGCATTATTTAGCAAGATAGCACCTGTTCAGGAGACTACAACAATAAAAGGCATTTCACATATACACTCTAGCAGAAACTAGACCAATAAAGCATCTTCCACATATAAATTCTGGCCCTTAACTTTAACCTTAAAACAATGGGCATGAAACCTTCATCCAGACTCACTGGAGCCGACTTGTAAAACATCAAAGAGATTCATAAGATCTTTTCAACTTCAAAAAACACATTTGAAATGCTTGGCTTGGTTTTTCTTACAGCAGATGGCAATGTTGCAGCAATCTTGAAGTTCACACTTTACAGTGTTTTCTTTCATTTAAAAACAAAAGCCTGTATTTTACATTTATTTATACAGTTGATATAACTATGTATCAAATTCTATTTGAATTAGCCTGGCAGCCTTCACCCATCTTCCTCCAATCTTCACAGCTTCTTTTGTTTCCTTATTTGTTATCAACTTCTTCCTTTCTTTCTTTTTTTGTTTCCTTCTAAACACTCTGAATCTTCAGACTGCTGAATACTTGTTTCCAGAATTCCAAAGGTGTCAGGGGCATCATCTTGTTTCATAGGGGTTGAATGATCTTTACAGACAATAGGCATATCATTTCCTAAATGTGTTCTATTTGCTCTTTGCCTAACACTATTTAGCTCACCAGTCCAGTCAAACAACAGTTATCAAAGCCATGCCAATTGTACAAGTGCAATCATCATCAGTAAGTCAAGATTTACTTCTAATAATGGTAAGCAAATCATTCAACTTTTGACATGAGGAACACGAATCACCAGTGTTATCAGTTGTTACCTTTAAATATGCATAGCATTTATTACACTGTACAAGATATTAGTGCTTTAGCAAATCATTAATGGCATACTCATTTAAGGAATCCATATTCATCTTCAATCAAATGAAAACTTATAAAAGAATAATCAAAATAAGTAAGCACAGAATTCAAAGAGAACTTAAATTAACTTCTATAAAAAAGTAACCTAAGCAATATACAACTAAATACTAAAGTAAGTATAGCAAAGTTATTCTCACTGTACAAGTTCTGAAAGTCAGACAAAAGCTGTATTTCCTTTACGTCAAGTGCAGTAGCTTCCTCTCACTATCACTTGCAGTCACACCTTTTTAAAAGAAAAGATCAATAAATCACAAACCAAGATAGGACTGTTTATATAAGCTCTGTATTGTCCTCTCTGCAGTCTGTGTGACTTGATAGCTGACTAGGTCCCATGGGATAGTTAGAGCTTTCCTGTCTAAAACCTATCCCTTTCTAACAGCCAACAATGAAAATTAAAGGTATAACAACAGAATATAAAGCAAATTAAATCTTGTTTACAAGCTATCCCTTCCTTCCTACAAACAGTGAAAACAGTGGCAAAAAATAAAATATAAATTAAAATAAAACTTCTCTTACCAGTCAGCCCAACAGTAAAAAAACCAAGATAGGATTACTTAGATAAGCTCTGGATTAACAGGCATGGGGATTCAATAAAGCCTACACTGTCATTTTTCACAGTTTGCTCATCACGGCATGAAGCGCACGTGACTGTGGAAACTCTTCGATACAGTAAGCACCCTGTACAGGTGCTCACCCCTGTGCAAAGAAGGTAAACACTGTGCCATGCTAATTACAACATAAGCAGTAAAAATGCATGCTATTTAACAATCTAACATGGTAGAGCTATTCAAAAAGCTATAAACAACCATGTAGACTCCATGCTGCTGCTCCCCATGAATTCCAAAACTTTTGGAATACAGCAATGGAAAGGAGCCTACATGGACAGAATAAAAAGAAAAATGTGTAAGATTTGTACAGAACTGACCTTAAAATGTGACAGCATTAGATGCAGGTTTGAGGCAACAAAAGGAGAGTCACAATAGCAACAAATTCCTTGTTGCACCATAACAAAAATGCAGCTTTGCTCCCCCCACTCCCAAATGAACAATACACTTGTAAGTAATGCAGACAGATAAATGTGTAAAAGTCTGGGCTAATCAAAATAAATACAAAAAACATTAAACAGACTATTCATAGTTACATGTCAGCATATGCAATATGTAGCCAATGAAATGCAGGCATATCATCTAAAAATCAGTACTTCTTTGTGCACATATATCCCAAAGTAATATCCTCTCTTCTGGGTTCAACACGTAAACAGTTCGGCTCCCTTTCAGTTTCTCTAGCTACGTGGTTGTTTTCTGGTGTAGATTCAGGGCTGTCAGCATGGTGAATATGCAAATGAGGACTGAACTCATTAGAATTGCTGAATCCCCAAAAATTGGATCGGTGTAAGGATGTAAACACAGTGCAGACACTCCCTCAGTGTTTGTATTTAATAGATGGCAACTGTGAATGCTTATATCAGGTAGGTGAATCAGGTTAGATTTACAAAGTGTTACATGTACATCAGTCAAGGTTGGAAACGCAAGTAAGAAGTGCACAGTTCACAGGTTCTGTTTCATTATCATCCAACCTCCTCTTCATTTGTTGGCAAATTGGGTTTTCTCTGTCAGCTTTTTTATTATTATTTTATTATTTTTTCGCCATTATTTGTGTGATGCCATGTTTAGCGCAATCACAGGAAATTTAGGAATGAATGGAAGTTTTGTCTATGTTTATCTTGTCTGTGCAATGTTGCATGACAGGTGAAAGGGAGACCTTAAGAATGATTAGTAAATAAGGTAATGTCATGCAACTATTCCAGTGGCAGCATTGCTAAAGTATAACATTTAGTACTGAGTCTGTGGAATACACCTGCTACTTAACCGACTCTGTGGCAACAGATGTCAATGCAATTAATGCAGTGATATATTCCTTTTTGGGGCCAGATGGCACTGGGTTCGAATACAGATGTATGTCATACTTTAAAATACTTTCCTTGCAGAGTGATAATGCAATGACATGAATTGTTTATATGAGATGTGTTGCTGTGTGTTGGCATACTGCAGCAGTGTTAAGCAGCATTGTGTGGGGAATAACCACAGCTGTTTGCTGCTGATCATAATTAGTGTAGGATTTGCACCTCTCTGCAAACATGGATCCCAAAAAGTGAAGCAATATATTGCTTCTACAGCATTGCTAAAGTCTGACAGTTAGTAACAAGTCTCTGAAATACACCTGCTACTTAATTGACTCCATGGCAGCACATATTAATGCAGTTAATGAAGTGATATATTCCTTCTTGGGGCTTCATGGTACTGGGTTTGAATACAACTGTATGTAATACTTTTAACTGCTTTTATATTACCATTGCTGTGCCTTGGTGTGTGATGGGCACTGTCACACAATAATGCATTAAAGAAAAGAAATGGGGAAGATAGGACAGTGGTGAAATGGGGAGAATGCAGGGGGGTGAACAAATGGAAAGCAGTACAAGAATGTGCAGTCACAGAGACATGGTTTAGGGCCGCAGAGAGTACTCTGGCCATGAAAGGCTTTAATGCCTTCCACATGTTCAGACTGCATAATGAACATGAAAGAACCAAAGGAGAAGGTGTATCTATCTTCCTAAAAGACAAATACACCTCAAGACTGGTTAAGCAGTACAACTCCCTAGAGTTACTCCAAGTCCAAGCAACTGTAGAAAGACCTCCCCCTCCACATCAGTGTTAGCTACAGGTCCACCAACATGAACCATGAAAACCACACAGTGCCTTCCTGTACCTCCTTGAGTCACTCATAATACAGCCAAACACCCTTGGCATGGTTAACTTTAACTATCCTTCCATCGATTGGGATACATACATGAGCTCAAACTTATTTGCCCTAAGTTTCCTGTACTTTGTAAACACAAATGCTCTGGAACAGTTAGTCCACACCCCCCAAGGGACTCAAATGTCCTTGACCTAGTGATCACCAACATGGGAGATAGCTGCGCCACACCATGTGTGAGACCCTTCCTGGTAAGGTATGACCATAAATCAGTCACATTCAATGTAACAATTATGCCTGACCCCCCACACACACACATACACACAGGATTCAAAAGATTGAGAAATTTCTCTGAAGCAAACTATAGCCCCATAAGTTATGGCATAAATAGTTTCAAACCTCATACCACCACTGACAGTAAAGACTCCTATATGGAGCTATAAACAAATGCCCTGTATAAACACCTTTACAAGTGTATAGACATAGATGCACCATAATGGATCAAAACTTGCTCACAAAAAACAGGCCATCATGGTGGACATCTAGCATAAATTGATTATACAACAAGAGAAAGAAAGTGATGTCCAGGAATAACAGGGAACAGTCTCAGCAGAAGAACACCATCCATAGCTTAAACAAACAAATTAGACATCTTGTAAAGTCATCTAACGCTAATTACAAAACTAAATTAGCATCCATAGTTAAGAATAATCACAAGTGCTTCTTTAGCTATGACTGTAATGTAAAAGGCAAGGCACAGTTTTGCACCAAATTCAGAGTGGATGGTACCACTCATACTGAACCTGAGGACATAGCCAACCTGTAAGCAGACAGGTTTGGCAAAAATTTCACACCCCTGTCTCCAACAATCATACACCAAAGAATACCTCTCAACAGTTATCTGAATATTATCTCAAAAGAACAGGTCATAACCTCACTCATCAAGGCCAAAATCACAGCCTCTATGGAACTGGATACCATCCCCAGATGCTTATTAAACCATCTAAAGCAAGAGCTAGCAGAACCACTGGGTGCTGTCTTCCAACCAGTCTAGGTACTGACTTTGTCCCAGCAGAGTAGAAAACTGCAACCATAATCCCTTGCATAGGGGGGGGCCCTCAACCGACCTGGGGAACTATACACCCATAAGCCTCACCAACCTTGCCTGTAAGGCAATGGAGAGAATCATCTAAGATGTTATCAACAAGGACATTGGTGACCTTCAAACTCTTCACCTGACCCAGTCTGCCTTTGGTAAGGGCAGATCATGCCTCTTAAACCTAATGAAATTCTTCAAGAATGTCACCAAAGCCCTGGATGAAGGCAAATCAGTACATACTGCATATCTCAACTTGGCCAAGGGCTTTGTCACAATCCTCCACTCATGCATCATTGCAGAACTCACCCAACTGAGGATTAACCCATAAATCATTAGATGGGTAGCCAATTGGCTCACTAACAGAACACATACATAGGTGGGGATTCCACCTCTACCAGCAGACCTGTTACCAGTGGCATCCCATAAAGATCTGTGCTGGGCCCCTTACTGTTTGGAAAGTATTTCTCAGAAAATCAGACAAAAGCAGATGACCTGTGTTTCAGCAAGTTTGTTGATGACTGCAAACTGGGTGCATTCATCGAATCCCCAAATAATGCCAACATATTACAAAATGGGCTTATATACATTTATAATTGTTGCCAAAGCCACAGACTTAAAGTTAACCCATAAAATGCACTATTATACCTTTTGGCAAAGGAGAATTCCATGCAAATTACACTATTAATAATACCCCCTATGTAACAACCAAATGGCGAGAGATTTGGGAATGCAGGTTGATAGAAACCTCAGCTTTGATCATCATGTTTTCACAGTGGTAAGGAAGGCTTTTTATTTTGCACACCTCATGAGTAAAGGCCTAGCATCCAAGACTAAGGCTGTTATGACTCCACTGTACTCGTCCCTCATCAGACTTATAGTAGAGTACAATGCTCCCTTTTGCATGTACTGCTCCAGACACCTGCATAAGCTGGAGAGATCTCAGAGGTTTCTCACTAAGAAAATCTAGGTACTTCCGATAAATTACCTACATGGACAGTCTGAAGGCCCTGTAACTGTACTCTGTATCATAGAGACTGCTGAGAGGTGACTTGTAGCTGGACTACAGAGCAGTCTCAAATCCTGCCTTAATGGAAATGCTGCACCTCCACAAATCAAATGGGACAAGACTTCCTCACTCTAGGGACCTTAACCTAGCCCGCAACATCAACAGGACATGTTGGAGAGACAGATATGTCTCCCAGAGATTGCAACTCCTATGGAAAAACTGCCAGTTCATGTGAAACTGACCTCCTTAATGACAATATCTTAAGTGTAACTTGGAAAATTGGATGGAAAATCTTAAATTTACCGCAGTTGTTTCACCTATGTCACTCTTAGATAGGGGCAACTAGTGCTGATCAAGGATTCACAAATATGGACTTCATATCTTGGTCTATAAGGGAGCAATGGTACAACTTGTCTAGCCTTGAAAAGGCCATAGGGCCATTAGCCTAGTAACCTCTTATGAACCTAGAACCATTATGGTAGTAGCCTTATATGAACCTATAAAGCTATGAACCTATGTGGGCCTGCCAACATCTTATCTTACACATGGGCTGCTGATGTCATGTACTATAAGTTCAGCTATAGTCTTGCAAAAGTAAGATTTAAGCTGTGGTGATTGCACTAAGTACTGTGTTCTGTAGTCTATGTACTTACATAGATAGGGGTTATCATCTCACTGCAGTCGTGTGTGTGTGTGTGTGTGTGTGTGTGTGTGTGTGTGTGTGTGTGTGTGTGTGTGTGTGTGTGCGCGTGTGTGTTTGTGTGCACGCGCGCTCTTGGTTGACATTACAGACAGCCTTTTACCACAGCATGAGAGACACTGTTATTTCCATATTCTGAACAGACAGTGCTGATGTCGTTAGATATATCATATTTTTCAGTATGCAATACTCCCACCAGAGCAGGGTCGGAGACTGACCTGGGTGTCAGGCAGTAGTCACCTCATCCTATACAATAAAGTCTACAGTGACATGACTTTTAATCTATCGACATACATCATGGCATCCTTTGTAGGCCCTGTGTTATCTTGCTGAGAAAGCCCTGTGGTCTCTCCAGATGCTGTATGTTTCTGTTGAGGTACACACAAAAGAAAGCATTATACTGTATTACTGTCCTGATGAGGTTTCACTACAGTGCTGTCATGCAATCCTAAGATCTTAATATGATGCCGTGAGTTATGATGTGCACCATACATTTGTCCTGGAAAATCATTAAAGAGAAAAGTTAGAAAGTAATGATTCACACTGCAATTTTTGACTTCACAACCCTTACAAGAGTATTCACTATAAAGTTGAGAAATGTTGATGGTATCAACTGTCTGACTTTCCAAGACCAATATAAGTCAAAGGTAAAATTACCAGTTCAACACCACAAATGCAGATATATTGAGCACTAAGTTAGCTATGCACCCTGAGCATCAAATACAGCATTTCTATCCCTGAATCCAAAAGATAGAAAACAGAGATATGGCACAGTTATCCTCACTTGCACAGGTGGGATGTTATGTGTGAGTGGGGGGAGGGCAGGAAGCCTATGCTGACACAAAAGGACAGTGAGTGTGTGTGTGTGTGAGTAAGATGAAGAAGAAGGCAGACATTGGGATAAAACAACAAATGGCCAGTGAGACAAAATAAGTAACTGTTGTGTGTGTGTCTGCAGGGGGTCCTCCAGGTGAAATTGGTGTGTGAGTGTCTGCATGAACACAGCCAAGTTCTCTGCTAGCTCTGCATCTCAATCTGTCAAACAGGTGTGAGCCATGCATGGTAGAGGTTGCAGTTCATTGTTGTCATCCCTGACCACAACATCTGGTTCTGCCAGGAATTGCACTGGTGCTTCCATGCCCAAGGTCAGATGCAGTGCTGCTACCTGAATGTGACTGTTGTCTGCTGGATGAGCTCCCTTCATGGGGACACCCAGGACCATGACCCATGGTCTGCCATGTCTGGTTGTGGACAGCACCCTCACTGACAGAGCAGTGTTAGTATTGCCACTATGTAAACATGATCAGGCACAGCCACTTTGGCTGATAGCAGATGATCTGGCTGACCTATCTCACAAGGATGCTGTTCCCCTCCCAGAAGATGTTCTATTACAGACACTGCTTGTTCCATGATAGACAACCCTTGGTCCATCACAGACCCCCCTCATTTCAATGTGTCATTCATCCAATCCAGTGAATTGGCAACATGGTGGAGGCAGTCATGCCATTCAGACTGTGCCACATCCACAATCCTGAAAATCTAATTGAAGCACCTATAGGAACATGCCTGTGCCTCCATCATGGCTCTAAACATATGCTGAGTGGCATGGAAATTGACACCTGCACCAGGTGGAGGAGGGATAGCAGGCCCCCTCCGAGCACCCCTCTCAATCCTCCTGTGTTTCACTTTGCCCACACTTTTGCTATGGCCAGACTCAACAGGCACTGAAAATGCAGTATCCACACTTCTGTGATCAATGTCCATGCCCTCCACCTGTCCAATATCTGTGGGCTCAGTGGACTGGGTAGGCATAGGCCTACTGGCTGTGTATGATGAAAATGCATGGGTTGGCTGTATGTCAACCGCTGTGTCAGATTCAACCTCTGCATCCCCCAAGTGTGACTCAATTTGACCACCGCCATGATCAGAGTCTGGTGATACACTGACATCAGGTGGCAGAGGGCTCACACTCCCACTGTCATGATCACCTGTGATAAAAAGCAAGAAACACAGTAATACATTAATACCTATACTACTATAGTGCAAGATATGCTAACAAAGTAATAATTCTGTGTTTATTACAGACAGTAAAGCAATACATACAACAGGCCTAAGATCCAAATCACACATTACAGTATTTCTATAAATTGCTCAGCAGTACTGACATAAAATATTTGGATTAGTATATGTAGAAGACATACTGTGCTGTAGTCCAGATGGTCCTGGAAGAAGTTAACAAGGAGGTAAGGGTAACATCATCAGAATTAACAGTAACACAAGGGGTAATACATTTACCCCATTATATGTGCATTAACTCTACTTTCAACAAGAACATGGCTGTCAACTCCAACCTAAACTTATAACTGTAGCAATGTACAATCCCTCTCTCTAAAAAAAGACATGTGACACAGAAGTAACTTATTCATTTCAATTATTTTACTATACAACAGTGCTCAACTGTTCAGATAACATGGTCTGTCTGAAAGCTTCTCCTGGGATGTGCTTGCTGTCTTGGACGGTATTCTCCCACATCCAGGACATGCTGTACTGCACTCTCCTGGGAGATATCTGGATCTCTGATATTAACCAGGAACTGTTCATTGGGGATTAGTGGTGGTTTTCTAGCAGGCCCTCACCCATTAAACATTTCATCATGGTCCACTGCAGCAGCTCGACTCTGTACAGATGTAATCATGTCATCGGCCCTGCGGCACACCTGTTAGTATGTTCTGCCATGGCCACTCATGGCATTAACATCCTGGACAATCTGCTGCCATATTCCCATCCTATGTGCCATATCTCCCTGTCCCCTATCCAAGAGAAAAGCACTATGTTGCCTAAACCCATCAGCGATGATTTGGTTTTCGGCATCAGTGAAAGGGGTTTCTGTGGATTGACACATCTGAGTGGCATACTCATAGTTGTCCTAAAAGACAAAAAAACATAATGCACATATGTATCACATAACTACAAAATAACTGTTTCCAGATATTTATTTATTTACAATTGTTTACCGGGTAGTGTCCAACTGGGCTGGTGGCCTATTTTCAGTGGAGAACCGGGGAGAAAAGCTCCATACATAAACAACAGAGAACAGAACAAAAGAAAAGAAAAATCCACATTACTACAATAACAGAAATCTGCATTACTACATTAACAAAAACATAAAAACATATTTACAATGAGTATCAAAATTTTACAAACAAAAATGATTCATTAATAATTTTCTTTTTAGAAAAACAGCTTTAACAAAGTGTACTCCATTGAACAGGATGAGTAGTTATTAGCTGATTACAAGCAGTGAATCAGGCCTAGACTGTGAGGTATGCAACTTTATTAAGGAAGAAACATTATGCTTATGACAATTTGAGAAAAAATAAAAAAGTACAGACCTAAGGCTGTGAGGATGCAAGTTAAGGGTAGAAAAGCAGACAATAGGAGCTGTAAATAGAGGAAAACTGTATAGTAGAGGTATAAAAGAGCATAAGGGAGAGTGGTTATCCAGGTGGAGAACAAGGGCAGAGCCAGTTGCTTTTTAGATATTCCTTTAATCTATTTTTATATGATGAGAAACAAGGGGTGCATTGTGAGCTTTCGGGAAGAACATTCCAGGACTTAGCTACTTTGTTTGAGTAGAGCCAGTCACCATGGTAGTTATGTGACTGTGTTATTCTGAGTAATGGCCTATTGGAAGATCTAAGGGGCCTGTTGTTTACCTGTAGTTGGAGTAAAGTTAAGATTGCCAGGCAGCTATGAGGATTGTGTGTGATTTTGTGGGCTAGGATTAGTTGGTTTAAGGTTAACAGGTTAGGGAGTTCTAGCCAGTTGAGTTGAAGAAGAGCAGAGCAATGGTGGGTTTTATTGGGGTGGTCAGTGGAAAACTTTGCAATTTTATTATAGCAGGATTCAAGGTTGTGCAGATCTGTGTTACGTAACCTTGTAAGATATGTGACCAGCAGAAAAGTTTAGATAGTAGTTGTTACCTAGCAGTGGCTAGCCTGGCTTGGGGAGTTAGGTATGATTTGGCTCTGTAGAGAGCACCTAGTTTGGAGTTGACTTTTTTGATAGTTTGAGAGATGTGAGTATCAAATTTGAGATGGTCATCTATTGTGATACCTAGGAGTTTGGCCTGTTTTGTAGGCTCAGTTTTGGTACCATTTGGGGAGTGAATATAAAGGGATGGGCAGCTGGATTTGGTATCTTTATTTGAGTAGATTATTAACTTTGTCTTATTAGGATTTAGAATGAGTCGGTAGTTTGTTAAAAAAAAGATTCTATTTCTAGAAAACCTTTTTGCATTTTTTCTTTTAGTTCTTGCAGGGAAGGGGCAGAGCAGATAAAGGAAGCATCACCAGGGTATTGCATGGCAGTTTCTAGTTGGGTAGCTGTATTAAATGTATTAGTAAATATGATAAATAGAAGGGAGCCAAGTATAGATCCTTTGGGTACCTCAGTGGTGACTGGTAGTAGAGAGGAGAGTTTGTTTTCTCATTTAGTAGCTTGCTTATGGTTAGAAAGATAACAGAAACCAAGACAGGGATGCTGGACTGAGGTTGTATGTAGCAAGTATTTTTAGAAGTAGCTGGTGGGATATGGTGTCAAAGGCTTTTGACATGTCCAGGAATATTGCTGATACTAGTTGTTGGTTGTTCATTAGATGGTGAATGGTATTGGTGAAGGATAGTAAGGCTGTGCTAGTACTATACTTGGGTCTAAAACCATGCTGGGAATCTGATAGAAAGTTGTTGGTGGTCAGGTGGTTTAGTAGCTGAAGCTGAATGCATTTTTCAAGGATTCTTTGCTAAGGGTGGGAGGATTGCTATGGGGCGATAGTTTGAGATTTCTCTGGTGGGGCCACTCTTGTGGAGGGGGGATGATGTGAGCAATTTTCCAGAGAAGGGGCAAATATTGTTTGGAGACAGGATGATTGATTAATATAGAGATAGGATATGTAATGGATGGAGCAGTAATTTTTAGGAATTCATTAGGAAGTTAGTCGGCCACTAGGCAGCAAGGGTTTAGCTTGCTTAGTACCTTTTTAATGTAGGAAGTTTGAATTGGATTAAAGGATAGGGGGTTGGTGGAAATAGAGGATAGTGAGGGGAGGGTAAGGGGCAGTTTATTGATGGCAAGAAGGGAGGAGATAGAGTTAAAGAAATGTGAGTTAAATTGTGAGGCTAAGGGTATAGTGCTATTGGATGTGGAAGGAGGGGGATGGTGGGTTTATCAGGGTTGTAGAGGAGGTTTACTGTTTGCCAGAACTTTTGTGGGTTGTGAAGGAAGTTTTGTTGAGCAGTTTGGAAGTAGTGCTTTTTATCACTGTTAATTTTTTTCTTAGTCTGGTTTCTTAATTACTGATAAGTGGTGAGGTTGGATTTGTCTTTGGAGGAAAGATATACGGATTTGGCTCTATCTCTTTATTTAATGACTTAATTTGCCTCATGGAAAAGCCATGGTAGTTGCTTGGCTTTGGAGCATATTTTTCTGCTGGGGGCTTGGCTATTTAGAATTTCAAATAATTTTGTGTTAAATAATTCAACTGCAAGGTCTAGGTTTAGCGTTTTTAATTGGGACCAATCACAGCATTGAAGTAATAGGTTGAATAACTCTGCTGATAATTGTTTCTTACTGCAGATGATTCTGAAAGGACTGTAAGCTTGTGTACAAATTCTTTTTCTGAGTAGAAATGTAGGGGTATGGTCACTAATACCGATAGGAAGGCAGCCAGCTTGTTCATTTAGGTTTGGTTTGTTAGTTAATATCCAGTCCAGTATATACTCTTTTTTGGAGTGCTTATCCATGCATGTGGGACAGTTTATACATTGGGAATAATTGTACAGAGTAATAAAGTTAGTAGGGCAGTCTGAAGAGCAGGTGAGCCAATTGAGATTAAAATCACCTAGGATGATGGTTTCTTGGTTGAATGAGTGGGCAGACTATGAGAGGAGAAGTTCTATGTTGGGGAGGTTGTTACCAGAGGGCAGATATGCAGCAATGATAATTAAGGATTTATGAGGATCTATTTGAAGGGGGTGATGAGAATTTCAGACTTACAGCCACTGGGGATGCACAAGCCAGTGCATTTCTTTGTGCCGGTCCCAAGTCCGGATAAATGGGGAGGGTTGCGTCAGAAGGGCATCCGGCATAAAATTTTGCCAAATCATACATGCAGACAACAGTACAGAAATACATACCGGATCAGTCGAGGCCCGGGTTAACAACGACCACCACCAGTACTGTTGGCCAACAGGGTGCTGGTGAAAATTGGGCTACTGTTGGCCGAAGGAGGAGAAGAGGGGGAAGGCATGCCCGAACGCAGGTAAAGGCTAGGACTGTGATAGTGAGGGTCAGAACTTTGAATGTTGGCAGTATGACTGGTATAGGGAGAGAGCTAGCTGATATGATGTACCAAAGGAAGGTTGGTATATTGTGTGTGCAAGAGACCAGATGGAAGGGGAGCAAGGCTAGGTGTATCGGAGGCGGTTTCAAATTAATTGTTTTATCATGGCGTGGATGGGAGCAGAAATGGCGTAGGCATTATCCTAAAGGAACAGTATGCTAAGAGTGTTTTGGTGGTGAAAAGAATGTCAGATAGAGTGATGTTTATGAAGCTGGAAACTGATGGAGTAGTGATGAATGTTGTTAGTGCATATGCTCCACAAGTTGGGTGTGCGATGGATGAGAAAGAAAAATGTTGGAGTGAGTTGGATGAAGTGGTGATGACTGTACCCAAGGGTGGGAGACTGGTGATTGGAGCAGATTTCAATGGGCATGTTGGTGAAGGGAACAGAGGAGATGAGGAAGTGATGGGTAGGTATGGTGTTAAGCAAAGGAATGCAGAAGGTCAGATGGTAGTGGATTTTGCAAAAAGGATGGACATGGCTGTGATGAATAAGTATTTTAACAAGAGGGATGACCATAGGCTGACATACAAGAGTGGAGGAAGATGCACACAGGTGGTTTATATCTTATGTAGAAGGGCCAATCTGAAGGAGATTGGAGACTGTAAAATGGTGGCAGGGGAAAGTGTAACTAGACAGCATTGGATGGTGGTTTGTAGGATGACATTGGTGATTAAGAAGAGGAGTATGAGTGTGAGGGCAGCACCAATGATCAAATGGTGGAAATTGAAAAAGGGTAATTGTTTGGTGATGTTCAGGGAAGAGTTAAGACAGGCACTGGGTGGCAGTGAAGAGTTACTGAATAGCTGGGTAACTACAGCAGAGCTAGTAAGAGAGATGGCTAGAAAGGTGCTTGGTGTGACATCTGGAAAGAGGAAGGAGGACAAGGAGACCTGGTGGTGGAATGAAGATGTACAGGAGAGTATACAGAGAAAGAGGATGGTGAAGAAGAAGTGGGATTGTCAAAGAGATGAAGAAAGTAGACAAGAGTATAAGGAGATGAGGCACATGGTAAAGAGAGAGGTGGCTTAGGCTAAGGATAAGGCATATGAAGAGTTGTATAAAAGGCTGGACACTAAGGAGGGAGAAAAGGACCTGTACCAATTGGCTAGACAGAGGGACCGAGCTAGTAAAGATGTGCAGCAGGTAAGGGTGATAAAGGATACTGAGGGAAACATACTCACAAGCGAGGAGAGTGTGTTTAGCAGATGGAAAGAGTACTTTGAGGAGTTGAGGAATGAAGAGAATGAGAGGGAGAGAAGGTTGGATGATGTGCGGATAGTGAATCATGAAGTGCAGTGGATTAGCAAGGAGGAAGTAAGGATAGCTATGAAGAGGATGAAGAATGGAAAGGCTGTTGGTCCAGATGACATACCTGTGGAAGCATGGAGGTGTTTAGGTGAAATGGCAGTGGAGCTTTTAACAAAATTTTTTAATGAAATCTTGAAAAGTGAGAGGATGCCTGAGGAATGGAGAAAACGTGTTTTGGTACAGATTTTTAAGAATAAGGGTGATGTGCAGATCTGTAGTAACTACAGAGGGATTAAACTGGTCAGTCACAGCATAAAGTTATGGGAAAGAGTAGTGGAAGCTAGGTTAAGAAGGGAGGTGATGATTAGTGATCAGCATTATGGTTTCATGCCAGGAAAGAGCACGTCAGATGCAATGTTTGCTCTGAGAGTGTTGATGGAGAAGTACAGAGAAGGTCAGAAGGAGTTGTATTGTGTCTTTGTGGATTTAGAGAAAGCATATGACAGGGTGCCTAGAGAGGAGTTGTGGTATTGTATGAGGAAGTCTGGAGTGTCAGAGAAGTATGTAAGAGTGGTACAGGATATGTATGAGGGTAGTGTGATAGTGGTGAGGTCTGCGGTGAGAGTGACAGATGCGTTTAAGGTGGAGGTGGGATTACATCAAGGATCAGCTCTGAGCCCTTTTCTATTTGCGATGGTGATGGACAGGTTGACAGACAAGATCAGACAGGAGTCCTCGTGGACTATGATGTTTGCAGATGACATTGTGATCTGTAGTGAGAGTAGGGAACAGGTGGAGGAGACCCTGAAGAGGTGGAGATATGCTCTAGAGAGAAGAGGAATAAAGGCCAGCAGGACTAAGACAGAATATATTTGTGTGAATGAGAGAGAGGATAGAGGAATGGTGAGGATGCAGGGAGTAGAGGTGGCGAAGGTGGATTAGTTTAAGTACTTGGGATCAACAGTTCAGAGTAATGGTGAGTGTGGAAGAGAGGTGAAGAAGAGAGTACAGGCAGGATGGAGTTGGTGGAGAAAAGTGTCAGGGGTGATTTGTGATAGACAAGTTCCAGTAAGAGAGAAAGGGAAGGTCTACACGCGGGTAGTGAGACCAGCTATGTTATATGGGTTGGAGACAGTAGCATTGACAAAAAGGCAGGAGTCAGAGTGTGCCGTGGCAGAGTTGAAGATGTTAAGATTTGCACTGGGTGTGACGAGGATGGACAGGATTAGGAATAAGTATATTAGAGGGTCAGTCCAGGTTGGAAGGTTTGGAGACAAATCCAGAGAGGCAAGATTACATTGGTTTGGACATGTGCTGAGGAGAGATGCAGAGTATATTGTGAAAAAGATGCTAAGGATGAAGCTGTCAGGTAACAGGAAAAGAGGAAGGCCTAATATAAGGTTTATGGATGTGATGAGAGAGGACATGCAGGTGGTTGGTATGACAGAGCAAGATGCAGAGGACAGGAAGAAATTGAAACAGTTGATCTGCTGTGGTGATCCCTAACGGGAGCAGCCACAAGAAGAAGATGAAGAAGAAGGGATGTCAGGGGGAGTGCAGTTTAGTTTTTCTAGTTTTAGTGGATCTTTGAACATGATAGCTATGCCACCACCTCTTTTGTTTAGTCTATCTTGTCTTATAATATTATAGCTGCTGAAGGTCATTTCAGAGTCCTTGATGTGGGGCTTTAACCAGGTCTCTGTCATAACAGCTACATCAGGAGAATAGATATCAAGGATAGCTTGAAATTTACAAGTTTTATTGAAAATGCTTCTGAGATTGAAATTGGTTATCAATAGGTCAGCTTTAGAGACTGTTGGAATATATATATGAACAGAAGAGTTTTGGGTGGGAAGTGTAGTTGGAGGGGTATTGTTGATGGGACCCAGGTTAAGGTGGATATCAGTTAGTTGCTTGATATGCCTAAGGGAGAGTAGAAGTAGGTGTTTTAGTTTGGTGATTATGTGATGGTATCTAAATGTGGGCAGTCTGGGGTGTGAGGTTTGAAGTTTGTATATGTCTGAAAGGATAAAGGAGAGAGTTGGATGTATTGTACAGTTGTGGGCAGATGTAGGTATAAGGCTTGGGGGGAGGTTGTAGGTTATTAAGTGTTTGTGCTTGAGGGAATATGTAATTTATGTTGACATAATGGAGGTCAGCTGCTTTGTAGGCTACACATAGAGGGCCTATTAGAGTATTGTAGTACAGTATGGAGAAGTGGGAATGCATATTTGATGCAGTAGTTTTAAAGGGTGGACTCTGTGTAGAGGGGGCCACATAGTTATGCTATGAGTGGGAGTTTGTAGCTTATGTGTTAGACAATAAGGGGTGGGACTGTGGAGGTAGTAGGAGGATTTGTGGGTGTGTATGGAGGGTGAGGGTGGGGTGGGATTTTGCAGTTGATAGGTAAGGAAAAAGTGGGAGTGGTGTGATAAATGTAATGCAAGTGGGAGTGGGTGGGAATGGGGATAGGGTAAGTGTGGAATGAAACTGAGTGTAGCAAGGGCAAATGGAATGGGTTTGCGCAAGTCTCAGGAATGCCGGGAGAAAATGAAAAAAACAATCTTCAAGATGAGAAACACTGTGTGTAGAGAAGCCTGTGAGCAGGTACAGTGAAAATAGGTCAGAGGAGACAAAAAGAGTGATTAATGCAAATGGAAAATATCAGTAATAGCAACTGTGAAAATAGTAGAAACATCAAGAGAAATGTCTGCTGGAACTATGCTTGTTCAGGGGTATAAGGGTAGAGAAAGTTAACTAGTAGGGTTAGACACCAGGAAGAATGAGATACAATAGAAGGAACCCAGATGGGTTGCCATTAGAAGGTAAAGTTTTTACAGATAAGAGCAGATAGCTTTTCCCATTAGGGGCAGTGCGGCTGACAACCTTAGTAGCGTGCTCTCTTACAACTGCAAATTAAGCAACTATCAGCTATTTAATTAAAACAAATTTAGAAAAGAAACTGAGTAAAACATACTTTGTTTCAAACTAATAGAAATGGGAGAAAATGTAGTATTACTGGCAGGCAGCTGCACTATGCAGATAAAACAGAAAAGGTAGCCAGCCAGTATTACCCAGTGGAGAAACATAAAACAGTCAACAGGTGTGAAATACTAACAACAGGCAGGATGCAAAACGAGGAGAGTAACAAGAGCAATATATCCTTGTTTATGCCATAACAGTAACTCACCTTTGCTCCTCCCAAAAAAGAACAGTCCATTCTTGTTTATGCCATAACAGTAACACATCTCCCCCCACCCCTCAAAAAACAGGCAAATGACCAATTCTCCTGACAAAACATCTTTGAAATGCTAAAAGTGCGATCAGAGGACCTGTCACTGAAACATTTTACATATTTATCACACAGCATTCCATTTTCATGTATTGGCAATCATATGTACATCTGAAATGGCTTGAAAAATCAAGCCCATGTCATAGTACACTTCTATCTAATGCATACAGGTAAAAGTGTAAAAACCTTTGTTTCACTTTATTATTAAATGCATTCCAGCCTATGCAGTATGTAGGTGACAAAATGGAAGCATGCCTGCAGAAGTTCAGTACTCATTTGTACAGACATATCCTGAAAAAAAAGCATTTTTTTGCAGTCTTCCAAACATATACAACTGTCCTCATCATTAGTCTGGCTATCTACAAGGTTGCCTTTTTATATTATGTAGATTGCTAATGATTTGCATCTGTTTTTGTCTGTGTTTCATAGATGCGAATTATAGCATGAGCAGCTGAATTGCTTGTTAATCAAGCAATCCAACATGGTGGAGCTATTCAACAAGCTACAAAACATCCATGCAGACTCCACACTGTTTTTTCCTGTGGATTTCAAAACTTTTGGAGTACAGGCAGAGAAAGTCTACACAGACAGAATGTTAGGGGCTGTTGCTGTTTTAATCCATTTGTATGTTCTACAGGCTGAAGCCAAAGCTGCTGCTGCTGTCAATAGGCCTAGGCTAAGAAGGAAAAGAGTTTTCAGGCCCCATTTACATTTTCACAACCTACATGATGTGGAAATTGTAGAGCACTTCAGGGTGGACAGGGACACACTACAGGAACTCTGTGACCTTTGCCACCCTCAACTCAGGGCCAAAGCCAACGAAGGGTACCCATTCCAGTGGAAACTAAGGTATGTGTATCTCTTAGAATCTTAGCTACATGTATCTTTCAGAGACCAACAGGGGAAAAACTGGAGGTATCACAGGCATCAGCATCCAAAATTCTCCACCAATTACTGGATTCCATATGCCAGTGAGCAAATATATTTTCCCCATAGTTCTGAGGAGAAGGCCAAACTATGCAACAGTTCTACTGGGTAGCACACTACCCTGAAGTACTGGGTGCCATAGATTGCACTCATGTAGAAATGAAGGTAACACCTGCGGAACAGGGTAGGCTCTACATTAAGAAAAAAGACTACCACTCTATCAACTGCCAAGTTGTGTGTAATGCAAAGGGAATCATCTTGATCATGTGTGCTGGAAATGCTGGCAGTTACCATGACTCACAAATCTGGCACACTTCCCAAATATAACAAAAGTCTGCTAGGGAGGATATTCTACAGGGTCATTTAATGTGGGATGCAGGCTATGCACTGGAACCATGGTTGATGACACCCATCAGAAATGCATACACACCCAAGGAAGAATGCCATAGTGAGGCACCCATTCAAACCAGAAATGCCATAGAGTGTGTACTTAGGCTGCTGAAGTCAAGGTTCCAGTGCCAAGATACATATGGGAGAGCCCTGCACTACAATCAATGGACACATTCAGACATCTTCACAGTATGTCCTATGATACACAACATAATCCTGAGGAAACAGCTGCAGCAGTGTCAGCAAGGGAAAGAGGCACACATCCCATCAGAAATGCCAAGGTCACCACAGCCACAGGCAGATGAGGAGTCACAGGAGGAACTACCAGCTGCTGTGGGTGTAGGCAGACATAGGCATGCTCAGTATTTCCATGCATAAGCTAAGAGACAATGCATAGCACACTCATTCACCACCTAGGGGCATATAATTTTCCTCCAAATCACATACATATAGTATCATTGATGCCAGGCAACTCACACAACCTTTACCTACCCATGTATTGGCTGTGTACTGCTTGCATCAAATAGAATCAGCCCTGAACTAACACTGTGGTAACTGTTACATTTACAAGTTAAGTCCTGAACCTGGAGTGTATTGTTTAATAATATTATGGCATATCCTTGTATTTCATTAGTTGGTACAATAAGCAAGTAAAAGGTAAGAAATTTGTACAGAAATTACCTTAACATGTGACAACAGAGACTTATTTGACTTATATGTGTCCATTAATAGGTAAAAGGAGATGTGGCAAGGACACTTATGGATCTTAAAACTTTTTTTAGGAAAATTAATTTAGGTTTGCTTGTTAATCATGACAATAACACTAACTTAAATGAATTACACAAATGAAGCATTACTAACCCCCCATTACATCCCCAATTAAGAAATCTGGAAAAGGTTATAGAGAAAGAAATTAGGGAAAAGTATCAGCACATTCACTTTAAAGGAAATTTAAGTGAGAAAGAAAAACAAGTACTAAACAACTTAAGAAGGGATAAAGAAATAAGGGTGATGAAACCCGATAAGGGGGTGGAATGGTGCTTATGGATAACATGTCATATGAAGGGAAAATGAATGACATGTTAAAGGACACTACGAGATACGCTATTGTGTCAAGAAATGAAATTAATATTGGTTATAGCAAAATAGATATTGTTTTGAAGGACCTTTTGTTGTAAGGACTAATAGATCAAAAACATATAGTTACTTAACAGTAGAGAAACCTAGAATTCCATCAGTATTTGGAATACCTAAGACCCACAAAATGAGAGAAATCCCCATTGACATTAATAGTTTCTGCAGATGGTTCCAAGACTTTACCTTCAGCCAAATATATTGACAAGAAATTGAAGAAAATATGGCTTAAAAGGAAAAATATTCTTAAGAATTCTTGGGACCTGTTAAAGGAAATAGATAGGAATTTTGAAGTTTCAAATACTATATTTATTACTATTGATGTAATAGATCTCTTTTCTAGTATTCCACATTTAGAAGGGTTAAAAATGTTAGAAGAAATACTATAAGAGGATATGAAATTAATAATGAAGAAAGGTTGACATGTTTACAGATTATGGACTTAGTATTGAAGCACAAGTTAACTATTTGTTTTTTCACAGAGAATTTTACCACCAGATTAAGGGAGTAGCAATGGGGGCGGCTTGCACCCCCACCTATGCTAACCTTGTACTGGCTACATGGGAGGAGAAATTCATTCTGAATTCCCCTTTCAACACCTTTTGGCAACGTTATAAGCATTTTCTGGATGACATATGTATTTTCTGGGTAGGAGATACTGATGTCATTACAGAATTCACAGAGATGATGAAAAATTCCACAACTTTTCTTGATTTCACATGGAGTATAAGGAATGACACCCTTCAATACCTAGACATAGAAATATACAAAAAGGAAGGGTGTTTTCATTCAAAGGCATTCAGAAAAAATACATACACAAATTCTTTTTTACACTTTAATAGTGCCTACCCATTTCACTGTAAGAAAACATAGTGAAAGGGCAATTTGTCAGAGGAAGCCGAATGACATCAGAGGAATGTGAATTCAACAATGAGATAGATTTCCTCACTAAGATGTTTATGGAAAGAGGTTACCCTGAGGAAATGCTGAAAGAGTTGAGGAAAGAAGTGAGCTTAAAAAGGGACTCACACTTTAAACCGATTTTAGGGGACACGAATGATAAAAACAACACCAAAGAACTTGACAATGGAAATCAACACGCTAAAGATTTCAACCATGCCATGGTTTTGGAATTTAATGCGAGTACCCCACACATTAGGAAAATTATTGAAAAAGAATGGTCAAGGTTTATAAGTATTACAGACCTAAAGGGTTTCCATCGAGTGATATAAGATTTGTGGATAGTAACTCAGTAAATCTAAAAAACTTGCTAGAGAACATTGCAGAAAACAATAACAGACAAAGAATAGGCACTTTTAGATGTGGACGGTGTAGTCAGTGAAAATATGTAATAAATAAAAGTGAAATTTATTTAAGTAGTAGAGGTAGACAATTGACAAGTAAGGCATTTTTTAATTGCAAATCTTTTGGATTTGTTTATTTGGTTACATGTGATATTTGTGGGTCTTTCTATATTAGAAAAACAGAAAGAAAACTAAAAAGAAGGATCTACGAACATTTAAATGACATCAATAATAAGAAAGAAAGCAATGCCATGTACAAACACAGTATGGAATGTGAAAAGGCAAAATTCTCCTTTTTTGTCCTTGAGGGGGTGAAAAAAGACATCAGAGTGAGCCTTTGGGAGGAGAGGATTGAATATAAAGAAATGTGGTGGCAATTGACACTAGAAGGAGCATCTCCCCCTGGCCTAAATGAGACCATCTCTATTAAATCTTTGTTAAAAATGAGAGCTGCTAAATTATAAAAGAAAAAAATGTTAGAATACCTTTTCTATTTCTTTCTTTTCATTGTGTTTAATAGTGGTGCATATGTTTGGCCACAAGAGGGAGCTTGAACACTTCTTAATGTAACACAGCAAATGCATATTTTAAATTAATACATTATGGTTTTTAAACTATGTTTTTAAACTATGTTATTCAACATGTTTGTAACTCAAGATTTCCAACAATGTATCATTGGAATTAAGTTTTTAACAGGGACAAGTTTTTAATGTTTATTTAAGACCATAAAAAATGTTTTTTTTTGGTATTTAAATACATATGTAAGCTAAGGGAGCTTTAAATTTTTAATGAGGTAATTGTGAATGTTATTCAAATGGTTTTGTTTAAGCCTGATAGGTTGGAATGTTTCTAGCAGGAAACTAATGTGTTTAAATAAAGACTGATTCAGTAATGTCATTATCTGAAGAAGTTACAGCCATTGTGAAGAAAAATGTGTAGGGGATTTTCTGCATTTATGCTTTTCACTGAGTTGCTCTGCAAGTTGGAATAAAAGCACAACAGAATGCTTTGTTTTCCCTGGATGGATTTTTATTTTTATTTTACTGGTTGTAGTTGTGGGTGAACCATAGGCTGCTGTTTCGTTTGAGTTTATTAACACATTTGATTCAGTCTAATTGGGTAAACAACATGATCGTGTTGTGGTCACCTCTCTTTGGAAGTGACAGTCCAAATTCAGCTAATATTCTGTGTATGTTATCAGATTTTACTGTTAAAGAAATGGATAGCTATGGTACTTTCCTACATTCATCCTGCACATTCCTGTATTGTTTTCCATTTGTTTTTCCCATGCTTGCTCACCATTTCACCACTGTCCTATCTCCCCCATTTCTATTCTTTAATGAATTATTTTGCAGTAGTGCACTTCATTCACCAACACACAGCTATGGTAATACAAAAGAAGTTAAAAATATTATGTACAGTTGTATTCAAGTCCAGTACTTTCTGGCCCCAGAAAGTAATACATCACTCCATTAACTGCATTAACACTTGCTGCTACAGAGTTAGTTAAGTAGCAGGTGTATTCCAGAGACTCAGTACTAACTGTCAGACTTTAGCAATGCTGTAGAAGCAATGGATCCCTTCACTTTTTGGGGTGCATGTTTGCACTGATGTAAGTATCAAGTGTATTCCTGAGATTCAGTACTAAAGTTCAGCAATTTGGCTCGCATTTGTGCACTGCTTAGCAGTGCACAAACATGTGTATCTCACAATGGTATGCACTTTACTAACCATCTCTCAAACTTGCGGCTCACTGCCCTATGGAAATGTATGTATTATTCTGTATTTCTGCTATTTATTGTCCATTTTCTTTGTGTGACATGAAATTACATGTAGAAACATCACAAACTGAGGGCCCTATCAAACTATATGTCACATATTTAAAATGTATCCATGTGTTGGCACCCCCTAATCATTACAGCCTTGGGGTCTCAGTACTTTTTCCACACATATATGAACCACACTACAAAATGTAATATAAAATGTTGTGTGGTATGCAATGTATATCAATCTGGAAACATGTAGGACAACTATTGACCCATGCACCTAAAAAGCCTTATCTGCAAAGCTAGTGCAGGAATCAGCATGGACCATATTCACAGGGACATAGATGACCTTAAACAAACTTAACCCTACCCATTTTGGTTTTGTCAAGGGTGGAGCTTGCTTATTGACCCTTGTGGACTTCTTGGATGCTGATGACAAAGACCTGAATGAGGGGGTAAAAGGATATATAAGGTTGTGCCTGGGAGACTCCCAAGTCTCCAAACATGACATACATAGAAAGACTGACATACCTGACACTGAACTCGGTATCATGCAGGCTGCTGAGAAGTGACCTATGGCTGCCCTGCAGAGCAGTCTCAGAGCTTGCCCTTCTGGAAATGATGGGCATCTGCAAATTCATATGTGACAACAATAATTTGCCCTAGGGTTCTCAACCTTGCCTGTGATATAAACAGAACATGCTGGGGAGACAAATATATCTCAACAATTCACACTTCTCTGTACTAGGCTCCCACTGCATGTGAATCAGTGCTCCTTAATGACCCTGTTTAAGCACAACCTTGACAGCTGGTTGGGTGATTGTAAAATCACCTCTGGGCTGGCACCTATGTCCCTCATGGACACAGCCAGTTGGTACTGCTCACAGAATAGCCATCCAACTATGCTCAGTAAGGGTAATTGTGTTTTTACATAGTTAGGCTTCTAAACACCCCAGTGCTATTTGGCTAGTAGCCTCATATAAACCCATGAAGCTATGTGCCTATTCAGGCCTCCCAAACTGTTGTCCCCCACATAGCCTGCTGATGTCATCTACTAAAACTTCACCTGAACTCCTGTATAAATCAAACTTGTGTCATGGTGTTTGCGTTAAGTACTGTGTTTTGTAGTCCATGTATTTAGGTATGGGTTCTCACTGAAGTCAAGTGTGTGTGTGTGTGTGTGTGTGTGTGTGTGTGTGTGTGTGTGTGTGTGTCTGGACAACAGAGCAGAAGTGTGTATCACACTTCCCTGTACATGAGGGAGTTTCACTTATACTCTTTCCCCATGTTAATTCCTACAGTTCATCTGTGTATCCCTATACAATATGCACACTTCCCATGAGTGATATTACATGGCAGTACCATGTCCTGTTACAGATCATTAATGTAGCTTTAGTACAAAAGCCTATCATAATATCCTGTACTGTGTTTGGACCATATACTTCACATATATACCACTCAACTGCCTAGATATTCATAGGATATGCAGATGTTTTCCTTATCAAATATCTGGCTTTCTACCATATCACTGTGATGATCTCTGGACTGATATGACTCAGTATTGCATACATTTGACTGCATAGCTCTCAGCTGTCTGTTTCTGTGCAGAATGTCCACTTCATGGCTCATATTTGTGAAATATCCATTAAAAACTGGTAGATGACCTTTGACAATGTTACAGAAAATATCACTGGTAAAAAAAAAACATTTTAGTGTTTGCACATAATATTTTTTATGTTCTGTTTTTATGTTTATGCTATAATGTAAAGCAAAATGAGAGTTGTCTAAAGTCAGAAGGTCATGTTATGGAGGCAGATTTTGGAGAAGATTGTCTACAGTAAATGGGTGGGGGGGTCAATAAAGCCTACACTGAGTGTTTCTCTACATAGGCTTAATGGCACAGCTCCAACACAGAACAGGCCACCAAGCAATCCAGTAAGAGGGCGGATGGATGTGCATGAATGTGCGGACATGGTAGTGTCTGTGGAGTGCAAATCACCTCATAAGCTGGTGAAATCCATGCAGATAAGGTTGATTTGTGATCCAAGAATCAGAAAGGCACCCATGTAGGTGCCATGTTGGTGTAAGAAATGTACACAGATAGAAACTGTCTACTGGACTGTAAAATTTAAACAGGGGTTGTAAAAGCTCCAAAAAAGGATGGCTATCACATTGTAGGCATGAAAATGGCTGAAACTATGGCCAGCGAGTCCAGAAAGCAATGCAAATCATTAAAAAATATATGTATATATGTATATATATATATATATATATATGTATATATGTATATATATGTTACATTTGCACAGTGCACAATGATGTGCAAATATGCAGTTATGGCAAAAAAATAAATAAATAAAAATGTAAAAAAAATGAAAATTAGATATTTGCAAAAATAGTGCATTATAGTACCCAGCATGCAGAGTCTTACAATGACAGGTGTCAGTGGTTGCTAAGGAGGCGGGCCCTGGAATATGGTAGTATCCAGGGTATACACAATTAGCTGCATGTAAATGAGCTGAGGTTACTGAGGGCTAGAGTGTCCACAGATACAACCCATAGTAGGGCTAGAACTATGTAGGTAGTACTAGAACAGGTAGCTGAAATCAAAATGAGGTGTGTCTCGGTGTGTTTAAGTGGATTGGAGCTCAGCGGCACCTGTTTGCTCTCAGCTAAGAACAGCTACGTGGCGGGGGGGCATATCTGATGCTGCTGAGCTGTGTTTAGCCCAGTTGTTCATGTTTTAGCTGGTTTTAGAAATGATGAGTATGCCCGTGCTTGGGGGATTGTCAAAAATGTTCAGCACTGTTTACATTTGAGCCACTGGTTTGTGCGGCATGCTGCACTGCTTAGCAGTGAAAGAATTAGGAAAAAAAGAAAAAAGAAAATAGCCTGAGAAAGCCAATCACATATAAATGACTGATAAGCCCTGTTCAACAGACACTGGCCCATTCAGACCCCTGGTGCTATACCTATCAGGTGAAATGAAGCATAATGAAGCAATCACACAGGCTGCATCTCTAGCATACCAATATAAAGTATGCATTCACCCTACAATCTGATGTTTCCACATACTCTGCACCATTGGACTACATACTTGGTAATTTTAACTGACAAAATGCTAGGGGCTGCTGTTGCTCTGCTACATCTGTATGCACATGAGGCTGAGGTCAGCGATGATGCTGATGCTGACAACAGGCCCAGACTGAGAAGGAAAAGAATGTTCAGGCCCAGAGTAACCTTCCAGGGGGCTACACAAGCTGGATATTGTAGAGCTCAACAGGGTGGACAGGGACATACTACAACAACTCACTGAGCTCTGCTATCCTCAACTCAGACCCAGATCCAACAGAAGGGAACCCATCCCAGTGGAAACAAATGTATGTGTAGCCTTTAGAATATTAGCTACAGGTACTTTTCAAAGACCAGCTGGGGACATAATGGGGGTCTCACAGGCATCTGCATCCAGGTACTCCACCTGTTCCTGGATGCCATGCAAAAACATGCCAGTGAGCACATTTATTTACCCCACACCCCTGAGGAAAGGGTCAGCAATATGCATCTCTTCTACCATGTAGCACACTACCCTGATGTACTGTGTGCCATAGACTGCACTCATGTGCACATCAAAGTACCACCCGGTGAAGAAGTTAGGGTCTATATCAACTGCAAGGGGTATCACTCCATCAACTGCCAGGTTGTGTGCAATGCCCAGGGCATTATCATGAATGGGTGTGCTGGCAGCCCTGGCAGCTATCACGACTCCCACATCCGGCACATCTCACAGCTGTACCAGATGTTTGCCTGTGGGACATACCATATGGCCATCTATTGTGGATGCTGGCTATGCACTGGAACTATGGATGAAATGCGCGCACACCTACTGAAGAATGCCACAAGGAGGCACACACACAAACTAGGAACATCTTAGAGCATGTGTTTGGGCTTCTTTTTTTTTCCAATAATTTTTTATTGGTTTATAAAAGAGACAATGAACAGTAAGGCATGACCATACAAGCAGGAGAAATTTAGGTACAATATGAAAAAAACAGGTTTAGTCATGACTATACACATTGTATTGTATTTCTCTTATATAACATAGACTGTAAAAAGAAAAAGAAAAAAGAAAAGAGAACTATATACAAATTAAATATATATATATATATATATATATATATATATATATATATATATATATATATATACATATATAAATACATAAAGTGCTACTGTGAGTTCTAAGAAGTGAAACCGAGTAATTCTAAAAAATAATAATACAAGACTTGTGTTGGGGTAATAATAATAGTGATATGAGTGATAGTAAGAATATTAATAAAAATCATAATCATAAGAGGAGGTATTTCAGTATATCAAAGTTAAATCCAAAGCATCAGGATTAATAAGTCATACAGTTATTTAGTCACCCTGAATGATATCAAAAATCATTTTCCAGAATTTCTGGTAATACTCTTGTTTATTAGGGTTATTAATAAAGATTTTTTGTGAGGATATGTATTTTATCACTAGATTCCTGAGGCCACACCAAGATAGTTTAGTGAGGTCTAACCAATTTCTGGTTATATAGACTATGATCAATAAACATAGGGTAATAAGTACATGAAATTTCAGTTTAGGTAACCTGAGATCAGTAATGTGTAAAATCGCTAGCTCCCATGATAGGGTCGACTTTTGATAACCCATCTTTTCTAGTCTAACTTTGAGGGAGCACCAAAGTTTATATGTGTAACTGCAGGACAGGAGGATGCGCAATAAATTCACTTGGGGAAATGAGCAACATGAACATGATGGGGATGTGTTAGAACTGAATTTATTTAAAATACAAGGGGTAAAATAAGTGTTGTTATTAATCATCAATTGTGTATCGATTAGCTTTTTAAAGGGGGGAAACTTAAGGGAAAATTCTATTGCTCTGAGCTTTTGGTTTTCACTGAGGCTACTATTATGTGATTCCAGTAATTGGAGAAAAGTAATACATTCTGATATTTAGAGGCCATCAACAATTTATATGTGTTAGATATCATACTTTTCCTTTTAGACAGGCATTTTATGACTTCCATAGCATCAGATATGTCTTTTCCAATATTGGGTTCATCCACAACTACCATTGTTAGAAGTTCCCTAATTGGACGAAGGATGATGTGTACTTCTGTCCAAGTTTTAACTCTTCTTTGAGTTCACGTAATGATTTCTCCTTATGTCTGTATATATCTCAAACAATATAATCTTTAATTAAGGGGTAATCAGATAGGCTAATCATTTTGTTGTTTAATCTGATGTTAGGGTTCATATGAATTGGTTGTAAAAAAGGAAGGGTACTTTCTAACTCCATATATTTTAGTAAGCTTTGGAAGTCCTTAACCCTTTGCCTCAGGATGCTATTAATAGAAGAAGTATTCAAATTTTTGACTGCTAAGAAGGGTAAGGCTTTGGGGTTGAAATTATTACTGTTTATATGGCTATGCCAAATTTTAGTCCATTGGGGGCACCATGCGTTGTCCTTTTGAGTAAGGTTTGAGGTTCGGATAACCCTGCTTGTGCATATTATCAAATAGTAAAGATGGAAATCGGGCAAACTTAGATCTCCTTTTAGCTTTGGATAGCATAATTTTGGGTCTTCTTTAGGACCTCGAAAGTTTAATAGCTCAAATGCATATGGATCAAACCATATGCATCAAACTATTAAACAATCGAAGTCCAAAAAAACCCACAAAAAAAAAAAGAATTTAAACTAGTGTAGGCAGGGGGGCAAGTGCCCCCCCTCCACACACACACACACACACACACACACACACACACACACACACACACACACACACCCCGCTACTTAAATATACCAATTCCGAGATCACACTACATTGAAGTAAATGGAAATCTCCACCTACAGAGATTTCCGTTTACATTTTCAATGTTTTGCGTTTTCGGTGTACTCGTGTCGAGAATATCGTATTCGATATTCTCGGACTTCGAGCACATAAAGTAGACCCATAATTTTTGATAGATTATTCTAGGCGCTTTTGGGAACCATATAAACTTAGCCATCTCTTTATTAATCTTTTGAAAGAAATTGTTAGGGATGACTAGTTTAATGCATTGAATTGATACAATAGTTTAGGTAGGACATTCATCCTTATAATTTCTGTTTTGGATAAGAGAGATAAATTAAGTTGTTGCCATCTATGAAAATCCTGTAAGATGCCCATCCATACTTTCATGAGGTTATTCTGATACATAAATTGAGAAGTATGGTCAAATTATATTACCAGATACTTGAAGGAGTAGTTAATTCTGAATGGGGACTCTGTGAATAGATATTCTTTATGGCCTATCGGGATTATAGGGAAAATCAGTGATTTCTTTGGATTAATTAGATAGTTCAAAACTTTAGAAAATTAATCTATTGTGTCAGATAGTCTCTTAATGTCTGAGATGGGATAGACTTACCTTGACACTTAAAGTTTTGGGGATGGAGTGAAATGTGATTTTGGATATTGAAAGCAACAGGGGCTCAAGTTAAAGGTTAAAAAGATAGGGTGATAAGAGACATCCCTGTCTAGTTCCATTCCGTATCCTGATAGGTTTATATAATGTCTTATTAATGCAAAGATAGGTATAAATTTTACTATATAAATTTTCAATAAAATTAATAAGACTCTTGGGAATGTTGAAATGGGACATGGTAGTAAATAAAAACTTCCAGTTCACCCTATCAAGACTTTACAATAACCAAGTATTAGACATATTTCAGGTTATAATTATTCCTGTTGAGATGTAACATAGTGTCTAAAGTTAAAGTATTATCCCAAGTCTGTCTATTTAGCATGAAACCTGTTTGTTCCAGAGAGATTATGAAAGGCATAACGTTCTTTAGTCTTTCAGCTAAAACTGATGATAGAATTTTAATATCTACATTTAGTAGGGATATGAGTCTGTAATTATGTGGATTGGATTTATCCAAGGGGTTTTTGTGAATGAAAATTGTTTTAGAGCTATTAAGATGATAGTCAGATATTCCATAAGTTTCAATGTGATTGTATAATTTCAATAGCATTGGTGATAGAGTTACATTAAGAGTTTTATAAAATTCTGAAGTGCATCCAACCAGGCTGGGTGCTTTACCCCTTTTCAGTCTCCCTATAACATCAGTTACTTCTATTAGTTCAAGGGGAGCATCTAGGAATTCTACATACTGTTTACTTAATTTAGGGAATGTTATCTTATCAAGGAATTCTGTTATTTCTTCGTAAGAAGATTATTGGTTATTCATGCTATATAATTCAGAGGGTCTACTTCATATGACCTAAACTTCATTTGACTAAAATTCATTTGACTGAGACCAAAAAGCTGAAATTTCAAAAGACTGAAAACTCATTTGACAGAAACTCATAACAATGACACATTAAAGTATAAGGTATATGCCATTTTCCCCACTGTAATGCAATCCTGGAGTTAGTATTTATAGTTAGGGGGTTGTGGGGGGTAAAGCCCCCCCACATAGTTTAGATAAATATTGTTTTCTGCAAAGAGTTATTCATTGTAGTTATAAATATCCATGTGTATGGTTTAAAATGTATAACGTATGCGGGGGGCTTTGCCCCCCCCACACCCCCAATGGGGGGGCTGTGCCCCCCAACCCCTAACTATATATACTAATTCCAGGATCGCACTACAGGGGGGAAATGGGCATATACCTTTTACTTTAATGTATCAGTGTTATGAGCCAATTGTCCCTTTGTGAGACTCAAACCCCACACCTTGTGTTTGTAAGGCAAACACCTTAACCATTAGGCCACTCTCCCAACCAAATAAGATAATCTGGGTACCCTCTTTCACTAAATAAAGTGTGTACATATTCAATTTCATTAATAAAATCTGTTTTGTCCAAGGTCATTCTTGCATTCCTAACCATTTGTCCTTTAACAATATTACATTTGAGTGTATAAGGGTGATCACTATCATATTGCAAATACTAGTTAGAAAAACATTCTTTTCTATATATACCCGACCTAAATACTCTGTTGGTGTGGTCTTTGGTTAACTTAACATCAAGGTAATGGATTTCGTCTAAACCAACTTCATATGTAAAGCATAAAAACCCTGTTGTGTGGTTCAGATACTCCATAATGCCTGGGATAAATTCTTGGGGTCCCTGCCATAAAATAAATATATTGTCCAAAAATCTATAATAACCAAGGATATATTTATTAAAGTCAGAAGTGAATATACAATGTTTCCTCCGGTGTAACATAATGATATTCACATAGATGGGGGCACAGGAAGACCCCATGGCAACCCCATCTAACTGGTGATAGAACTGTCCCTGAAAGTAAATGTAGTTACACTTCAGTACCATTTCCATGTTTTCTAGGACTAATCTGAATTCATCTGTTGTCAGAAACCCAAATTCCACCAGCATCTCCTCGAACCATTCCAAACCTATAGAATGGGGTCTCATCGAAAATAAATCTTTAACATCAATAGTTTAAAAAATTATGTTGTCCTGTGAAAGGACCCAGGAGGTCAGAGAGAATAAGGAATTTAATACATCAACCTTCATATGAGGAAGTGACCGGGAATCATCATCTACACCATTATGTGAATCCCAGGTACAGAACATAATGGAAATATTGGTGACCCCCCTTTATATGCTGTTAACAATGACATTAGTTTTAACAACATAATTGGTGATGAGCCTGAATTGGCCCTAAACATCAAATCTTACCTTGAAGTTGCTTTTGAGAACTTACAACTCAGGGAAGACTATAGTTCATACACAGAGGAATTCCAAAAGATATAATTACACAGACTTACTCATTGATGAAAGTTATTTTTCTCTTTGTCTAAAAGGTTTTACTTTTGTACCGGTTAGGGAACCTAGAATTGAGGATATAATTTTGGATGTGAAACTTTTTACAAGGAAATTTAATTTAGAACACATATTTAAGGGTAGTGTTAACCACACTAAAGGCATTCAGTTGACAAAGAGAAGTACATTCAATCCACCCTTAAAACAGGATTTGCAAAATTCTGAAATGTGTGTTACTAGTTTGAATAGAAGTGGTTATGGGAAAAATAAGGATGACCATTCCAATCTAACATCTCAAAAAAGGAAACTAATTAAGGATTTGAGTGCTAAGGAGAAAATAACAGTTATGAAAACAGACAAAAGGGGTGGGGTAGTTTTAATGGAACAATGGGATTATACAGCTAAAATGTTGGACAAACTGAATTCTGACAACAGGTATGTTATGGTATCTAAGAACAAACAATATTTCTTACAAGAAGATTTGTGTTACCCTGGAGGACAGTTTGTTGCAGGGGTTGATAGACATGCAGCTATACCAGTTTCTTAGAGTACCCAAGCCAGTAATTTCGGCCATTTTTGGGATCCACAAAATACACAAGCGGATTGAAAACCCACCACTGAGACCCATTGTCACATCACAGGGTTCCAATGTGCAGCTGCATGCTATCTATGTGGATACAAAATTAAAAAGGTTCTATTCTAGATACCCTCATATTCTCATTGATTCATGGAATTTTCTTAACAAAATTGGAACCACTGAATATAAAGACAACATCATTTTTTTTAACTATCGATGTTAAAGATTTAATTTTGGTGAGACCCCATTCTATATGTTGAGTCTATATTATAACATCAAAATCTACAAAGATCGAATGTTATAATATCGAACCCTAAACACTGAAATCCAAAAACATCAAACAGTCAGAATAGCAAATTTTTTCCCAGGGAAAAAATTTGCTATTCCGAGAAACATATACACAACACAAACACACACAAAAAGCAGCAATCCACACACATACACTTAAAATCCTACACCTAAACCTAAACTAAACTTTACATACACTACTAGCTATCCACTTACCTTAACCCAACCCTAACCCTAAGGTCCATCACTATCGCACACTCACCTCATCCTGCGCCCTAACCCTAACTCACCTAACCCACCCCTAACCCTAACCTACACACAACCACACACTTACCTGACCTGCGCCCTAACCCTAACTCACCTAACCTTCCCCCTAACCCTAACCTACACACAATCGCACACTTACCTGAACCCGACCCGTAATGTTCCAACATATCGAATGCTAAAAACAGTGAAGCCACAGCAATCTGCCCAATTCTTTCCCTGGGAAAGAATTCAGTGTCCTGCACCTTCACTGTTTTCAGTGTTCGACATTACGGGGTCGATATTATAACATTTGATCTTTGTAGATTTCGAAGTTATAATATAGACCCCTAAAGGTTTGGTATGGTTCGAGGAGATGCTGGTGGAATTTGGGTTTCTGACAACAGATGAATACAGATTAGTCCTAGAAAACATGGAAATGGTACTGAAGTATAACTTCTTTTACTTTCAGGGAGACTTCTATCACCATTTAGATGGGGTTGCCATGGGGGTCTTCCTGTGCCCCCATCTATGCGAATATCATTATGTTACACTGGGAGAAACATTGTATATTCAATTCTGAGTTTAATAAATATATCCTTGGTTATTATAGATTTTTGGACGATATATTTATTTTATGGCAGGGTACACAAGACTTTATCCCAAGCTTTATGGTGTATCTGAACCACACAACAGGGTTTTTATGCTTTACATATGAAATTGGTTTTGACGAAATCCATTACCTTTTGGTCTTTGGTTAACTTAACATCAAGGTAATGGATTTCGTCTAAACCAACTTCATATGTAAAGCATAAAAACCCTGTTGTGTGGTTCAGATACTCCATAAAGCCTGGGATAAATTCTTGGGGTCCCTGCCATAAAATAAATATATTGTCCAAAAATCTATAATAACCAAAGATATATTTATTAAAGTCAGAAGTGAATATACAATGTTTCCCCCGGTGTAACATAATGATATTCACATAGATGGGGGCACAGGAAGACCCCATGGCAACCCCATCTAACTGGTGATAGAACTGTCCCTGAAAGTAAATATAGTTACAGTTCAGTACCATTTCCATGTTTTCTAGGACTAATCTGAATTCATCTGTTGTCAGAAACCCAAATTCCACCAGCATCTCCTCGAACCATTCCAAACCTATAGAATGGGGTCTCACCGAAAATAAATCTTTAACATCAATAGTTAAAAAAATGATGTTGTCCTGTGAAAGGTCCCAGGAGGTCAGAGAGAATAAGGAATTTAATACATCAACCTTCATATGAGGAAGTGACCGGGAATCATCTATACCATTATGTGAATCCCAGGTACAGAACATAATGGAAATATTGGTGCCCCCCTTTATATGCTGTTAACAATGACATTAGTTTTAACAACGTAATTGGTGATGAGCCTGAATTGGCCCTAGACATCAATTCTTACCTTGAAGTTGCTTTTGAGAACTGCAACTCAGGGAAGACTATAGTTCATACACAGAGGAATTCCAAAAGATATAATTACACAGACTTACTCATTGATGAAAGTTATTTTTCTCTTTGTCTAAAAGGTTTTACTTTTGTACCGGTTAGGGAACCTAGAATTGAGGATATAATTTTGGATGTGAAACTTTTTACAATGAATCTTAATTTAGAACACATATTTAAGAGTAGTGTTAACCACACTAAAGGCATTCAGTTGACAAAGAGAAGTACATTCAATCCACCCTTAAAACAGGATTTGCAAAATTCTGAAATGTGTGTTACTAGTTTGAATAGAAGTGGTTATGGGAAAAATAAGGATGGCCATTCCAATCTAACATCTCAAGAAAGGAAACTAATTAAGGATTTGAGTGCTAAGGAGAAAATAATGGTTATGAAAACAGACAAAGGGGGTGGCGTAGTTTTAATGGAACAATGGGATTATACAGCTAAAATGTTGGACAAACTGAATTCTGACAGCAGGTATGTTATGGTATCTAAGAACAAACTTAATATTTCTTACAAGAAGATTTGTGTTACCCTGGAGGACAATTTGTTGCAGGGGTTGATAGACATGCAGCTATACCAGTTTCTTAGAGTACCCAAGCCAGTAATTTCGGCCATTTTTGGGATCCACAAAATACACAAGCGGATTGAAAACCCACCACTGAGACCCATTGTCACGTCACAGGGTTCCAATGTGCAACTGCATGCTATCTATGTGGATACAAAACTAAAAAGGTTCTATTCTAGATACCCACATATTCTCACTGATTCATGGAATTTTCTTAACAAAATTGGAACCACTGAATATAAAGACAACATCATTTTTTTTAACTATCGATGTTAAAGATTTAATTTTGGTGAGACCCCATTCTATAGGTTGAGTCTATATTATAACATCAAAATCTACAAAGATCGAATGTTATAATATCGAACCCTAAACACTGAAATCCAAAACAGCTTAAATGAACAGTTAACTTGAAATGCTAATCCTATGAACCTATGAACATCAAACAGTCAGAATAGCAAATTTTTCCCAGGAAAAAATTTGCCATTCAGAAACATATACACAACACAAACACACACAAAAAGCAGCAATCCACACACATACACTTAAAATCCTACACCTAAACCTAAACTAAACTTTACATACACTACTAGCTATCCAGTTACCTTAACCCAACCCTAACCCTAAGGTCCATCACTATCGCACACTCACCTCACCCTGCGCCCTAACCCTAACTCACCTAACACGCCCCCTAACCCTAACCTACACACAACCACACACTTACCTGACCTGCGCCCTAACCCTAACTCACCTAACCTTCCCCCTAACCCTAACCTACACACAATCGCACACTTACCTGAACCCGACCCGTAATGTTCCAACATATCGAACGCTAAAAACAGCGAAGCCACAGCAACGGTCCACCGAATTCTTTCCCTGGGAAAGAATTCAGTGTCCTGCACCTTCGCTGTTTTCAGCGTTCGACATTACGGGGTCGATATTATAACATTTGATCTTTGTAGATTTTGAAGTTATAATATAGACCCCTAAAGGTTTGGTGTGGTTCGAGGAGATGCTGGTGGAATTTGGGTTTCTGACAACAGATGAATACAGATTAGTCCTAGAAAACATGGAAATGGTACTGAAGTATAACTTCTTTTACTTTCAGGGAGACTTCTATCACCATTTAGATGGGGTTGCCATGGGGGTCTTCCTGTGCCCCCATCTATGCGAATATCACTATGTTACACTGGGAGAAACATTGTATATGCAATTCTGAGTTTAATAAATATATCCTTGGTTATTATAGATTTTTGGACAATATATTTATTTTATGGCAGGGTACACAAGACTTTATCCCAAGCTTTATGGTGTATCTGAACCACACAACAGGGTTTTTATGCTTTACATATGAAATTGGTTTTGACGAAATCCATTACCTTGATCTTAAGTTAACCAATGACCACACCAATAGAGTATTTAAGTCGGGTATATATAGAAAAGAATGTTTTTCTAACTCGTATTTGCACTGTGATAGTGATCACCCTTATACACTCAAATGTAATATTGTTAATGGACAAATGGTTAGGATTGCAAGAATGACCTCGGACAAAACAGATTTTATTAATGGAATTGAATATTTACACACTTTATTTAGTGAAAGAGGGTACCCGTATTATCTTATTGACCCCATTATTGACAATATAATACAGGGATGGGGATGTATGTACCTACCCTATTGACTAGTGGGGATATACATGGTGCTAAAAAAGGTTTGACGGGGACAGAACAAGTTGTTCCACTGCTACCATACTTGACATTGACACACCACGCTAATATTGGTTGGGTAAAAAAATGCATCAATAATACCTGGAATATGTTTAGTAGGATGTGCACCAAGGTGGAATGTTTTCAGAAACCACTTAGGTACAGTTTTAAGAGAAACAACAATTAAAAGACTATACTAGACAAGAAAAAGGCAACAACCAGGGAAGGGGCATGTCAAAAACTTGGTACCTTTAGGTGTGGTAGGTGCTCCCAATGTCCCTTTATAGCGGGAATGAAGGATTCCTTTTAAGGTTCATAGCAAATCATACACTAGTTGTTACACCAAAGGGGTGGTGTACTTAGCATATTGTACAGCATGTTGGGCATATTATGTAGGGAAGACAGAATGTAACTTGAGAGTACGGATATATGAGCATCTGTGTGAGATTAACAGGAAGAATGAAAACAATGCTCTATATAGACATTTTTTAACATGCAAGAAGGCCGAGTATAAATTCTGGGTATTGGAAGAAGTAAAGCAGAATGAGAGAGGGGGAGATTGGGAAACTCGACTAGAATTTAGGGAAATGGTGTGGCAGTTAACACTGGATGCATGCAACAGTCCCAGGCTGAATGACCATATATCCATTTCTCCTGCCCTTAAATTATTAGCATCCAACCCCAAAAGAAAAAAAACCCTGATACAATTGATGTGTATATATACATATACATAACAGAGTTTTTATAAATACTGATATATTTTTTACGGGTCCCCTTCACATGGTCGATAGTTCATTTGATCGACTTTTATTTGGTCGACAATTCATATGGCCGACTGGCAGATTTGCCCCCCTCCCCAATGTTGTGCGACCCTGGAATTGATATATATATATAGTTGGGGGGCACAGCCCCCCACATTGGGGTGTGTGGGGGTGAAGCCCCCCACTTAAAACTGCTTGTCGATGAAATGAATTGTCGACCAAATAAAAGTCGATCAAATGAACTGTCGACCATGTGAAGTAGACCCATTTTTTACACATTTAGCCATATTTAATAACATACATAAGTTTTATATATTTATATATATTTATATATATATATATATATATATATATATATATATATATATATATATACGTATTTTATGTTAATATTAATATTTATATTACATAGATATTTATTATAGAGCAAGTTTTAGAATTTTAATAATGGTTCTACTGTTACTGATATTTACACTATGACCTTTTATATATTTTAGTTTTTCAGTGTACCCCAATATTGTGACTTATTAACTCCTATTTATTTATTTATTTTATACATTGGTATATATATATATATATATATATATATATATATTTATTTTTATATATGTATAAGTGTATGTACTTTTTTGTTTTTTCATATATATATATATATATATATATATATATATATATATATATATATATATATAATGAACTCTGATAGGATGAGTTACCATTATTGTGGTTTATTCTAGAGAATGTGGCTGTATAGCTTATATGATGGCTATTGTTTTTGCACCAGCACTACTTTATTAGTTAATAAAGGATGTAATTAAAGTTTTGGCCAATGAATTTGATTTTTTTTTAAAATACAAAACATATAAATGAGCAAAGCACTGTTAGAAGGTGATTCTGATGAAGTCTCCCAAGGGGAGATGAAAGCACTTAATCTTCTTATGTTTTAACCTTATTGGTACTATTTTTATAATTTTTTTGTGTTGAATCAATAAACATTCTGTTTTGTATATCTAACTGCGTGGGGTGAAGTGTTCTTTACATGTTATTCCTCTGAAGGGAGGAATTTTGAAAGGGACAGCCTTTATTGGAGCCAGTTTTCTTGCATCTCTCGTACGGAATATTTATGTATTTCATGCTATTGTTTAGCTGTGTTAAAATGTTAGACATTTCCCGAATTACCTCTGATTTGTGTAGTAGGTTATTATTGAAAGACCAGTTACAATTCTTAACACTTTTTGCCAAGTTGGTGGGAAAGTAAAGCTTTAAGGTAATTCTAGAATGATCCGAGAAGTTTCTCAGTTCCACATGATATTATAATATCTCATTTTTCCAGTGATTCTGAAAGAAGGAAGAAGTCTATCCTAGACCAAGTATTATGACATTTAGAAAAGTAAGTGTATAGACCTTTCCTCTCCTTCCCTTCACCAAATGAGATAGGATCTATTAAACAAAAGCCAGTCATTAGTTCACCTAAGGCAGTTGACACTTGCATATTTTGGGATAGGGGTTTGCTAGTAAAGCCTATCCTAAGATAAATAACCGCATTCCAGTCACCACCCAATATAAGCTCAAGGCCAGGAAAATTGAGTAGGATGTTCTGAATTTCTAAAATAAAAGCCTGTTGTTTCTGACAGGGACCATAGACATTAAGAACGAGAGTTTCTTTTCTATGAATAGGATTAGTAGTTATAAAATAACACCATCTGCCCTTTTCAACTGAGTGTTGATCTAAAATTGTTAGCTGAAAAGATTTTTTAATAATAATAGCTACACCTTTTGATTTTGAATGATCCTCAGCTGCAATTATTTCTTTGATCCACTTTTTGGTTGAAACTCCTTTCCAGTCCTCATCCAACATGTGTGCTTCCTGTAGAAAACATATATGTGCTTCAGATTTAAAAATTAAATGCTTCATAGATTTTTCTTACTTTTATCTTGTAGTCCCCTCACATTCCAGGAATCTATGATCTAGCATTCCCAGGGTTTGATTACTGAGGCAAATTTTATTATTAAGGAGATGTGGTATTTGTAAATTACAAGGCTCTGAAAGAATAGAATAAACATAATGAATATAGGGGCAGGAAATAGATATAAATAGAGTAGCATATTCACAGTGGCACTAACACACTCTTCCAATAACAACCCTGTGCCTACCCCCTTACCCCAACTATATGAAAGAGCATGATGAGATATGGTTACACACAAACATACAATGAGGTGGTTGCCATTTTGAAGAGTTGTGTAACCTAAGCATAATATTACACACAGTATTTTTAACATTTTAAACACTCTAAAACATATATGCAGTAGCACTGCGATTCCTAGAGTTATCATCCTTACCCTTCTAACAATAATCCAATCCTCTCCTACAAAAAGGTACAGTAAGGTAAGGTACAAAATAGCCACCACATTATTTGCTGAATACAAGCATTTTGGATAAAACCTAGTTGATAACAATATTATAGCTGCAGAAAGCTTTATCAAGAAACATAAACATATTATTTGGAAAGAAAAGTATCTAAGTTGAAAAACATAATAACTTTTTAAGAAAAAACTAATGTGTATATGCTCAAAGGTATATTTTCCAGAGCGCTAGGAGGAGACAGCGACTAGTGTAATAAGACTTAGTACAGTAACTATCTTGTCCAATCAGCACATAGATTATTAAAACAGTACACTTCTTAATATTTGAAAACGTAAGGCTGACTAAAATTCCTAGCCCCTTGGCATTTTAATAAGCCTCCGCTATTTAATAAACTGTGGCTACACAACAGTTATGAGATTGGCATTACTATTCATTTATTTATCACACTAGAACTTCATTAAAACAAAAGCATCAGTAGGAGATAGGAGCCAGTCATATTCGGCTCTATTTGCACTACGTGTGCATATACTGAAATTCTGACTAACAAGGGTTAAAAAAATAAAAGTTGCTTAAACACTGATAGATGGAGTGAACTGTATATTTATGACAGTTTCAGAATGACTTTCAGAGTTGGGTTTGAAACAGTTTGTACTGTTTGTCCTTGATATCTCTCACTGCTAATCAGTCACCTGGTGATAGAACAGATTCTTTAAACAAGGTCCATTACTGTAGCAGCAGCCATTTATTGAAAAAGTCTCACTTTGTTCCTCAAAAAACTTTTAATCTTTAAGTACATGTATGAGTCCTTTACCTTTAGAGCCAGATCACTTACAGATTGATCAAGTTGACTTTATTTGAAAATGTACTGCATTGTAGATACATAGCTCGACCTTTTGTGTATTTATCTTGTCCACAGAAGGCGTACGAACGTAGGCATGAAGATGTATCTTGAAATCCCGCCTACCATCCAACAGGAAATGAGAGATACATTCATTAGAGGGATACTTCCTGTCTGGCGGACACTTCCGGCATAATAGACTATTAATTTTTATTTTAAAATTAAAAGTGTTAACTCTTGCTGTTTTGGGTTAGTTAACTTTGTTTTTGCTAAAATGTCAACATATATAACCAGCGACAGCTACCAAGAGGGGAACAATGCATCTTTTCCTGTGCAGGAGAATTATGCATCTGGGGCTTTGCCAAAACACTTCAAAAAGACAGCTTTTGCATCCCTAGGTGAGTCTGCAGCATATTTAACATCATTGTAAGAGAAACTTAAAGTATTCGGGTAATGCATTTGGAATTTAATGTTTCTGTTAATGAGATCAGCTCAGTACTGGGAGAGCTTTTGGCGCTTTTCTTTAATGGCTACCTGGAGATCCTGCGATAAAGTTATTTTGTGGCCATTCCAGGAGATCTGTCGTTGTTTTTTAGCCACCGAGAGAATCATTTGGACATCTTGACAATTTAGCAGTTTAACATAGATTTGCCTGGAGTTATCTGTCATGTGTTTAATGTGCAGAGCGTGATGAGCTCTCTCAATTACAATATTACTATCACGTGTGCCAGATTTTAAAATGTAATTAAACAGTTGTAGCATGATCTCAGTCACTTGATTGCTGCTATATGACTCAGGTAGACCTCTTATTATAATATTGTTTCTTCTACTCCTGCCTTCTAAATCAAGGACTTTTTGCTGGATTTCTATTAGAGTGGAGTTTTTGGTGCTCAGTTCTTCTTTTAATAATGCAATCTGCAGTTCATTGTTTTTGGTAGTCTATACAATATTTTCCATACGTTCCATAGCCTGATTTAATTTATTGGCAAAACCTGAAAGCTGCTCAGAGAAACCCTGCATGGCCATCTGCAGTGGTAACAATGCTTCGTTAAGATCTTCCATATGTTGGCCTCCGGCTTCTGTTTGGCACTGGATTTTGAAGTGTCTAGCTGTTTGTTAATTTTCTGTCTTTTGGAAAGAGTTTCCTCCTCAGAGGAAACTATTGCAGACAGTTTGGTTTTTGCTGGTTTGTGTCTATGTTTTCAGACTCTCTCAACATATTTTAACAGTAGTAGCAGTATGTTTCTAAATCCAACTTGTGATGTGCCTATTCAGGCCTATAGTATACATGTGGGGATAGCTCCCTGGAGGGATTGAGACTTAGAGCAGTATATAATCTCTCAGTATATATACAAAAACCTCAAAGTCGATATGGATGTAGCTTGCAGAGGTAAAAGGTAGTTACAATCTAACTTCTTGGCTGTAGATGCATGGCTAAATGACCATAAGTATACTAATTAGGTAGGAGCCTCATGGAAAGGGTAACTACAGGACATTCACCATCTTGGAATCCCTGTGTTTGGGCTTTTTACATCATGGTTCCGCTGCCTTGATATATCTGGTGGATCCCTGCAGTAATCTCCAGCCACATGTGCACACATGTTCACAGCATGCTCCATTCTCCACAATATGATCCTGCGGAAACAGCTGCAGAAGGAACATCACAGGGAAGAGACACACAGCTCCTAACCAGTGCCAAGGTCCCCACAGCCACAGGGGGACTCAGAGGAGGAACCCCCTTAGCCTGTCCCTGTAGGCAGACATAGGCATGGTCAGTATGTCCTGGCCTTGGCAAAGAGGCAACGCATAGCACATGCACTGACAACCTAGTGTCCTAGCAACTGACACCTCACTCTAACTCACATACAGGGTAAAAAGGATGCCAGCCACACCACACAACCTGTACCTTACCATGTATTGGCCATGTACTGCATGCATCAGACAGAGACAGCCCTGAAGAACTATCTCAACTGCTGCAGCAAAAAGGTAAGTCATTCTTCTGTATAACAAATGAATGGGGTAGTAGACTGTGGTAGCATATGTATGGACATGCTGCATGTATGCAAGGCAATAGAGTGGCTACCGAGATACCTGCAGACAACTGATAGCTGTGTAGGACAACAGAAAGTCTCTGTCCAATACTGTCCAACCCATAATATACAGTAGGCCTGAAGCCAGCAAAACCCACTGCACTATGCCAGGGAATTACAAACAGCAGGGTCACAGGATAGATGCTTGATTGTTAATTCTAGAGTCCCCTACCCCCGACACATCCATGTTCCCATACAACTGCAGTAAGAATACGTTTTCAAGTTAATAGTAGCAAACCGCACACTCCCTGGGCTGTCCCAATCAACCTGGTGACATGTACCATTTCCCCAATTTGCAGGGCTCAAGGTGCTATGTATGTCTGTGGTTGATAGTGTCAGGACGTAAACTGCACTGTCTGGTGGCTGACATAACTTAGTGGACTAGGTACATTACCATGGTTGATGGGGTACATGGTTCATGACTGGCTGCTCCTGCTGTTTTGCATACGAGCTGCACCTATGGTAAGAATTCTGCAGACTGTCCATATGTCAGGATTTGTTACTGCAAGAAAGCTGAACAAAGACAGAGCCAATGGAGGGACAGAGGGCCACAGATATGGACAGTACACAGCTCTGAGTAACCTAGACAGTGGCTAGTAGAACAGCAAGTTGTAACAAGTCAGTGTAGTACCAGGATATAAAGGCTGCCCCGTAACTATGTCAGTACTTACAAAAAGTCAGTGGGCACCATCCAAACCTCACAAATGTACAGAGTTTCACCGAATGTCCACATTTATGCCTCATATATCTGTTCTGCTTCTCATAACATTGCAGTTTTCTGGCAAACTATTTGCAAATCAGTAAAGGTTGTGGTGAGAAAATAATGACAGACAGTTCAGATGCAGACTTCATGCCCATCAGAAAATGCATGCTAATACAAAACCATTCTACCAACTGGCTACATTTGTAAGAGCAATATAAAACTCTTGTCCCCATGTTTGGGCCAGTGTCTCACCGTTATATATGGCCCTATCCAGATTTTTGGCTGTAAGAGTTTAAGAGGTATGGGCAACATGTAGCCTTATAATAACAATAAAACACAAACCATCTGAGGACCAGAGCAGATGTATGGGGACAATGCTGAACAACCTGCAAAACAGGGACAGTCAGATGTGTGAAGTCCATAACCCTGCATGTGGTGTTACATCTCTTACCCCGGTCACAGCATACCTACAACTACATAGAGCAGCAACTGTGGACAAAGCCAGGAATTGGAGCAGGGCAGGACAAAAGCCGACATACAAGGGGAAGGAGGAACTACTGGCCAGACAAATGTCGAAAATGCAGAATAGAACAGTCTGTGCAGTAGCATGGGTTCCCTGCAGTGTATGGAGTCGGTAACCCAAATGTCTGTCAGCAGTTCCTCACATCAATCTATAATAATCTGCCATTGACGTACCAAGAAATCGCAGTGCTATGCAAAATGTACCAGACATATTATGCAAAATTTTGTTCAGTCTAGTGCACTCTGTATACACCCTAGATATGGGTCAGATATTATGGATAGCACACAGCCAGGAAATCCCTCAGACATTATACCAGGGAGGTGCTGGACTGTTTAATAAAGTTCAGCAGACAATTGGCTGTAGCACACAAAATACTGGACTGGAGTACAGGTAAGTCTGGCCTGGAATCCCATTGTAAGTACTGATGGTCATACTGGGCATGCTCCTACACTTAATTAATTTCAGCCCATGTCTGAACCCACATCTGACTATAGATCTGTGATGACCATATATCTCTGTGCATACAAACAGCTATGTATACCTTAAATGTATCTCCCTATCCCCAACAGACATGATTTACCCTTATTTATCCACATGTCCCACATATAAGATATATCTGGATCTATACGCAAGCAAAAACAAATGAAGTGGTGCAGGTAAACTGTTCCTCCAAAAGTAAAAATACAATACGAAAGAAACAAAGGAGGCTCCAGACCACGGCTGCTAAAAACATGTAGAAATTTAATCCAAAGTGAGCACTTTTGTAGTGTAAGGCTACTTCATCAGACAAAAATGTCCAACAAATCTGCAGTTTATATACCATCAAGTTAAATAATCAATCAATTAAGTCATCATTAAAATAATTAACTTAAAGGCACATCGCTAATTTCATTCACTTATACTAAACATTAATGCATAGAATATATAAAAGAACATACGTCATACACCCAGTTCATTCATCTACAAAGTTTATAAAAATACATAAATACATTGACTATAAAATGTAGCAGGTGCTCACATAACTAAATACACCTAAACACTATTTTCTAATACCTCTGTCCATTAGTACTGGTTTGATGCAGATTTTGTCATTAATACCCTTACCCACATTCACTTGTAGCCTTATAATCCATTCAAGTTCCTTAACTTCAACTTTATTACTAACTTCTCCCGCTTTAATACTGGAATAAACCATCCCCGGGATTCATGAAGCTCGGCGCAAGGCCGGTGTAAGGCCTGCGCCGGCGGTGCAGTGGATAGTCGGCGTAGTAGCGCCATATGCATAGTAATGAGTGTGCGCCGCAACCACAGACATGTGCATAGGTTACGTGAGCGAGCGCAAGTAGGATGCGTCCAGAGGCGTGGCTAAGCCGGCAGGCGATGAGCAACCTAAAGTGCTGATTTCCACAGGCAGCCCATAATAGTAATGGCACCAGCCAGGGCCCGTGCAGAATAAAATGCATGCAGAGTATGCAACATAGTACCCGTCCCAACGAAACGGAGAAACAAACACAACCCACGAAGCCCTAAGTGTACCCGTCCAAGGAACAAAGGATACGCGTAATACCGTGTTCGTCCCACAATGCACTGTCAGTGTACATGCCCAGAGAAGGTGTACCGCAGCATGTCAGCGCGCCGCACTGACATAGGAGTAGCGACATGGGCATGGTCACCAGGGTTACCAATTGTCCCACTTTGCTATGGACAGTCCCTCATTCGACAGTTGTGTCCCGCCAGAAATCGGAAAATGGCAAATGACCCGAGATTTCCGGACAAAAAGATTCCCTCAATATACCTTTAATAGTAGCATAAAACATATATTTCGTATATGAAACACATACATGGCATAAGAAACAGAATAAGCAACCCAAATGCTATGAGAATAAGTGTATATTTTGGAAAAAAGTGAAGTTGTGTCATCTCTACTTGCTGTGGGTATGTGTTGTCCTGCAAAATCCGAGGTTTCCACAAAAGATGTCCCACTTTGGGCATTGGAAAAGGTGGCAACCGTAATGGTCACCAGCAGTAGTGAGAGTACACAGCTGGGTAGCCGTGGCGACATAACAACAAGAAGGAACCAAGATACCCTAAACACAGGCAAACATGTACATAGCAACATGTACCAAACCCAGCAACGTGCTCGTCGCATACACAGGACGGTGTATGTCTAAGGGTAATATCCAGAAGCAGAACCCATGCATGCAAATGTAATACACAATAGCCCCATTATAGCATGTAACCCCCACCCATGTACGACCGTGCACCCAACCCAGCTAGCAGCCTTGCACAGCTACACACCTACACACAATGGGCATACCTGAAATGTGGTAAGAAGTATTGACTTAGGCGGTGCCACGCGGGCAAAGATGTACCCCACATGTTAACAACCCACCTCAGGTACAGATATGCAAATGGTTGCATGTGAATGTGTTGGCAGAATGTGTACATCCCGCATGTAGTGCGGACCCAAACCCCATAGGCTTACTGCATACGGTGCACATAACTGTACACATGTGGACACGTCGGGATGTTCAACCACCGTACCGATGATTAGCTATGCAGACATGTCAAACAGATATAGCGGAACATCTGCCTACCAAACAGGACGTCCTAACAAGGTGCCACAGGCACAGAAGGGGAAGGTGGGACATCACATGTGGAAGTAGCGTTGCGGACGGCCAAGCCAAACACCTGACCCAAGGCAAAGGACGGAATAACATGCATATGGCGGATGGATGTTGTTAGAAAAATATATATGGAAACACATATGAAGTGCCATTTTAGAAGCAAAATAGTATATAATGCATTGTATTCCACTTTACAATATGGCAGTAGAAATGATCTTGCATGTAATTGGCTGAAGCCTAGCTGCAGTGTGATTGAACTCTCACCCTGGCAGTAACCAGTTCAGCAGGCTTATGTCTTTCAGCATTAATTATCTGCTGGGTTAGAAAAATAAATGTATGTACATGTATATCTTCCTCCCTTCCACTGAGGAGGATGGCCTTGTGAGCTGTATCGAAGATAGAGTACAACTCCTTACCAGAGAGACAAAGGAACGTATTAAGAAATGAACTGACTATTGTATCCGAACAGTCCAGGGTCCTTGAAAGAGCAACAATTACAGAAGGACACTGTAATTGACCAGGTGCCTTGCAAGGCTGTGTTATTCTCATGGGAAAACATTCTAAAAGCATTACCTCAGCACCCTCGTATGAATACAATATTGTGGACCATAGTGATGGAAATGCCCTGTGACTGACCATGTCAGTAAGGTGGGCAAAAGCTGATTGTAAACACTATATAAACAAATTGCTTCCTGTATAGAGTCAGACAAAACCCTTATACTTGTACTGTATAGGTTTTTGCCTCCCGGTGTACACTACTAAAACGTTGTGAACCTGAGCTTCCTGTGTTATTGACTGTCATTTAGAAAAGCCTACTGACTTCTACAGTCTGATTTTAACAACTTATTTGACATTGTGGTCCTTCTTAGCGAATTCCCTTGGTAAGCTGCAGGTCAGAGTGCATGGGTGGTAAGAAATCTGTGCAGGAGAAGTTGCCTAAATGGTTCTTCTTGAGTAAAAAGACCTCCGACTGAATTGTTGTGTGTAAAGAGGCTGTCCACTTTCTGATCTGTGGCTGAAAAGCGGAAAACTGGATCCCAAGAAGAAAACGTGCAGTCATAAGCGGGAGGCTCAGGTAAGGAGAGTCTGCCTCTTTGTCTCTGTTGTAGATCAGGGACCAGGCTACATTGTGTTTTTGTTAACATTTGTGATAGCAGGTCGAAGACCAATACAAGTAGTTATACATTTGGACATAGATCAGGGTAACACAGAGCAAAATAAACAGTCATTGTAGACACTACAGTGGATACAGGAAGGGATACTACGTGGTACGAGAGGAGGGTCACGTAACAGTCGTTTAGAAGACATGGGAAATTAGTGCACTAAGAGATTGTGAGATCCGCCTTTGACAGATGATGCGAAGTATATGCAATTGCAGAGAGCAGATAATGTGAGATATTTTGCAAAATGGGGTAATAAATATGACTTTGATGGTATATTAGACAAAATATCGTTAGTGAAACATTGGAATCACTTAAAATGTGACGCAGATGTTCTAGGGTTACCAGCTGTCCCACTTTGCGAGGGACAGTCCCTCTTTGGACAGATGTGTCCTGCAAAACAACTGAACAAATGGCAAATGTCCTGATATCGTAGGACAAACATATTTCCTATATATTCTTTAATAGTTGCATAAAACAGTTATTTTGTATCTGAAACACCAAAATAGTATAATAAACGGAATAAGCAACTGAAATGATACAAGAATAAGTTGCTATTCTGGCAAAAAGTGAATTTCTGTCCTTTATACTGGCCGTGGGTATGTTTTGCCCTGCAAAATCTGACGTTCCTACCACAAATGTCCCACATTGGGCATTTGAAAAGGTGGCAACCTTAAGATGCTCAGGTGAAAAAACAGCGACATTTGGGTATCCCTCAAGCACATAGGTGGATTGAGATAGTGAACCGAAGGGAACAGAAGACTAAAAATGCGAAAGCATCACACGTAGACAAAGAAGATAATAATACAGTAGTAGCGACGGCCCCTCCCCTCCACATCCTCCGATACCACATCCAGGATATGAAGCGGGAGGGCAGGCTAGTCCCCCCCCATGTTATCCTGTGGTAACAGAGGTATCACAACAACCATTTGTAAGAGAAGCTATTGAAACTAGATCCCGAACACGTAAAACACCTAGGGACACCCAACTAAGAAGAGAGTCAGTAGAACAGAGTGAGGAAATCTGTTAATTAATTGACGTACCGAACCCTCAGGCAGGACAGGAAGGCCAGGACCCAACTCCCCTAGTGTATAGACCGTGGACACCGTAAGATATCCGGAAAGTTACAGAGGGAATACCCCATCCACAAAGTAATCATGAAAAGTTTATACAACATTTACAAGGTATGTGAATGAGTTTCCACTTAAATGGGGCAGAAGTAGAGAAGGTGATTAGACAAATAATAGGTCCAGACTGGCACATGTTTTGTGTCGTCTGGAATGCTCGTGACATGCAACTTAAACCACTCCCACATAGTGGCCTTGAAGTAGACACCCGTTGAAGGGTCTTATGGACGAATTGCAAATTTGGAAACCTAGAGCAGATTGGACCTGTATTAATCAGTGCATACAACAAGATAATGAAACTGTAGATGCATACTA